>NC_060198.1:29107874-29248302 GCF_021184085.1 Oncorhynchus gorbuscha | reverse complement strand
ATAAAAGAACTGAAGGAATGAAGATGGACAAAGAATACTTTAGAGGCATTTTCTGAACTATTATCCTGTATGGGGAGGATTGGGTGATGGCACTGCCTTGTAGTGGCAGCAATGGTATGTCTTTTTAAATATAATGCGTCAGCAAAATAAAAAGTTTGAGTTGCTACATGTCTGTTTTAACTTTGTTTGGCTGGTGAAGAGAGTAGTCTGCAAATGGCCAGTATGGTACATTATAGGCAGATTACATATAGTAACATTCCAGCACAGACATGCGTTCTTTACTTACTGTGGCTTCTGTAACTGCAATGGGAAGTGAATTTCTCATTCTCAGAATATTGCATGCAAGCCTTTTAGAATGGAGGACAAGTCTGCTAGGCTAATGAGGCTAGAGGATTTTTACATTGCTTTGCCTCTCCTCTGGTTATGGAATGCTGAGCTGTCACTAGATGGCGACCCAGGCTCAGTTTTATGTGAGTCTCACAGCTAGCTGTACATCCAGACCAGGAGTCAGACTTTCTCATTTCAGCGTAAAACTTTTCATCCATAGTTTCTCATCTACCTGCTGGAACATTCCATGTGGTCTCCCAGGATTGTAGTTGAACTAAAAGTATGCACTCAGTACTGTCAGGGGCTCTGAATAGCGTGTCTGCTAAATCACTAACATGTTTGATGTGATGGTAGGGGTTCCTATGCACAGTCCGGATAGGTCCCCAGACTAGGCCCAATCAAGTACTAGTCCTGAAAATAATCCTGTTTCAAACAATAGTTTTACTGTTGTAAATGTAAACTCCATATTATATGACAGTTTCTGACATCAGTGAGAGATTTATTTAAACAATGCTTTAATGTCCATTGTTAGATTTGACCCATACCTAATTCAATTGCTAGATTACATGGACAATAATGTACACTTCAGAGACAGATTAAGACAAGTTTTAAATTATCTCCAGAGAATAACAATTTGAACCTTGGTTGCACTAACATAGTGAGACTAGAGCCAAGAAAATGTCCAGATAATTAACATTTTGAAAGTGTGACAAAACACTTTGTTCAGATAGTTTCACAACACGTTTTGTTCTCAATATTGGTCTGTATCTTGGGCACAGGTCCTGTTAACTGCCCTCTTCCTCCCTGGACTAAATACATGTATTGATTAATCTGGCATAAGTATTCTATAGGCAGTGTGATGAGGTAAGGTAAAAACATCAGCTTTTCATCCATTTCCAGAATCATCGTCATTTGGGAACAATGACAGCAAACAGTACAATTATGCTTCAAATAGATGGTTTAGATGAAACCACAATGAATGCCATCCACAAGAATGTGGAGAACTCATTATAGGGAGACTAAGGCAAGCAAGTGGAGAATTGGTTTGAAAAAAAAGGTGACCAGTCATATTCGATCCCCGGGACCACCCATACGTAGAATGTATGCACACATGACTGTAAGTCGCTTTGGATAAAGCGTCTGCTAAATGGCATATATTATTATTATTATATATTATATTGAAATGTCCTCACCCACCTACAGCTTCACACAGGCTGTCAGGTGGATGACCGGCAGGTGTCCGTGAGCTTTAATTATGGTTGCAAGGTTCCACGTTCAGTTTGAAGTAAAATTAATGTTTTGCACTCAGTGTCTATACTTTAAGGACACCTGCTCTTTCCATAACAGACCGACCAGGTGAAAGCTATAAGCTATCCCTTATTGATGTCACTTGCTAAATTCACTTCAAGCACTATACATGGAGGATATGGGTTTAAAAAAAATGTAAGCCTTGAGACATGGATTGTGTATGTGCCATTCATAGGGTGAATGGGCAAGACAGAAAAGTGTCTTTGAACAGGGTATGGTAGTAGGTGCCAGGCGCACCGGTTTGTGTCGAACTGCAACGCTGCTGGGCTTTTCACACTCAACAGTTTCCCGTGTGTATCGCTAATGGTCCACCGCCCAAAGGACATCTCGCCAGCTTGACAACTGTGGGAAGCATAGGAATCAACATGGGCCAGCATCCCTGTGGAATGCTTTCAATACCTTGTAGTGTCCATGCCCTGATGAATTGAGGCTGTTCTGAAGGCAAAGGTGCAACTCAACATTAGGAAGGCGTCCTTAATGTTTTGTACACTCGGGGTGTATGTCTTGCTTAGCACCCATTTTACTGGTGCAAACAAAGAGTGGTTGAAATAGAAGTGGGTGGCAAAACCTATGGAAATTAAAAGAGGGATAATTCCTCGCCTTCCGATCGGAACCATTACTTTCAGGGAACTCTCCGCTTTGAAGACGAGCCTATTTTATCACCGGTCACGTATCTTATGGGCTTACTGTGCAAAAATGTCCAAGACCAACGCAAAACTGTGGTTGCGGCGCGGTCATGGTCAGCCCAGGTACTTGACCACCAGGAACATGACCACACAGGTGAGCAGCATCCCTCCAATCATGACGAACTTATCCTGGGTGGCCCTCTTCTCGATCAGCCTCATCACCGTGTTGGACAGACCCAGCATGTTGGCCACATCCAGCATCTTCTTGTGGGTCCCCTGGATTTAGGGAAGACAGAGGAGAGAAAAGACATCAAACTTTAGCTGCTGAAGTTCCATAGATTGTGCTGTTGTTTCCTGAAGAACAAGCTGAAGTTAGTTATTAATGGGTATTCTGTATATACAGTCGTATCATAACCTGCATTTAGCCTGGTTATGACAAAGCTCTATTCAACTGATTAGGGAGAGGCTGTCTGAGGAACCGCACCCAGCCATTCTGTCCTCCCGGTCTGTCCCTCGGCCATTTCTCACGGCCAGCCCATCTGATCACCAGACGCCCTGATAACAGGAGGCCCACAGCAACCTCCACCAGGAACACCATCTCTTCTCCTCCCTGGAAATATGTACTTAGCCTGCTGCTGACAACCAGCACCACACACGCACACACTTCTACTACACACATCATTACAGAGACAGAAACCGGGTCAGCCAGGGTTTGTCTTGGGAATACAGGGACCTGCCTTGCTGTGTCACGGTCAGTGTACCTTGGCAAAGTGTCAACA
This sequence comes from Oncorhynchus gorbuscha, assembly GCF_021184085.1. Taxonomy (NCBI): domain Eukaryota; kingdom Metazoa; phylum Chordata; class Actinopteri; order Salmoniformes; family Salmonidae; genus Oncorhynchus; species Oncorhynchus gorbuscha. Next base: position 29,245,262 of record NC_060198.1, on the reverse strand, counting down.
ACAAAAAAACAGATCCTCAAAACGTTCTATAGCTGCACCATTGAGAGCATCTTGACTTGCTGCATCACCGCTTGGTATGGCAACTGCTTGGCATCCACTACAAAGGGTAGTGCGTACGGCCCAGTACATCACTGGGGCTGAGCTCCCTGCCATCCAGGACCTCTATTCCAGGCGGTGTCAGAGGAAGACCCTGATAATTGTCAAATACTCCAGCCCCCCAAATGGTAGACATTTCTGTTACCGTACGGAAAGCGGTACCGATGCACCAAGTTTGGAACCAACAGGACCCTGAACAGCTTCTACCAACAAGCCAGAAGACTGCTAAATAGTTAACCAAATAGCTACCAGGACTATCAGCATTTTGCACTATTTCGAATCATCACATACGCTGCTGCTAGTGCTTATTATCTATCCTGTAGCCTCATCACTTTACCCCTACCTACATGTACATATCTACCTCAATTGCATCGTACCCCTGCACATCAACTCGGTACTGGTACCCCGTGTATATAGCCAAGTTATCGTTACTCATTGTGTATTCATTCTCTATAGATTTTTTTTCTCTCTGCATTGTTGGGAAAGGCCCGTATGTGAGCAAACACACACACACCTTGAGCGTGTCCCTCTGGTCCCGGAGTCCGGTGAGGATGCTGCTGCCGCTGCCCAGGAGGTCGTCCATGCCTCTGTGTGCGTTGTTCAGGTTGGAGTTTAACTGCAACGTCTCGTCTATGGGGATGGAGGTGTCTGCATCCTGTAGGGGACAATACCGGTAACATCTCAACACAATGTTCCCCTAATAAATGTATTTAGGTTTTATTGCCCATGTTACACCAGTTGTGGTCTGTCAAGCAGAGTTAGTATGCATGTTTTAGGTTATCATTACATGACTGCAGACATTACTGTAGTGCTACATGGGAGACGAGTGGGCCACTACTACTGACGTTGGTGGTGAAGGTACGACTCATGAGCTCCTCCCTCTCTCGGTCCTGCGTCTCTCGTGAGTAGCGACGGTGCTGGAAGTTCCTCAGCGCCGTCTGGAGGTGCTGAACATCATACTTCAGCTGGTCTACCCGCCTGCGGAGGGGACACAGACGGAGACCACATTCTTCTTACCCCCCAGCCGAATAATGGCAGAGGAAATCTCAGAGGGTGAAAAAAGTCAGCCTTTGCCTCCAGCATTTCAGGACTGTGGTTCAGTCACTCCTTCTTCACTAACTCATGACATCTGCGTATGGATGTCTTCTCGTTCTCAATAAAAGCTTTCTATCGTCACTAAGATAAGTAAACATGCCTCCCTTCTTCCAAATCTGACTTACTCCTCCACCTGGCTGAAACACCCGAGGGCCTGTCTCCCTCCACCCCTCTCTCCCGCTCCTCCTGAGCATCACCTGCTCGTGGCTCAGCCCTGCGGCCCCAGCGTACTGTAGCTGTCCAGAGATCAGAGGAGAGCTGTGGGACGGGGCGCAGCAGTTTGTCCCCTGGGGCCTGTTTACCCGGCTCTGAAGTGACGCCTTGCCCAACGCGGCAGGAATGCCGGTGAATGACGGGGCTGCCGAGGGAATGTTTTCACAGAGCCGCGTCGCCACAGGGGATGAGAAACACACTGCCCGTTTCATCTCGCTGTGACCTCGTCCCGGACCCACCCATCTTTATGAAACATTCATCGCCACGCCACCTCTGGTGTATTTGGGTCACCGATGCAGTTTGTGTACTCACAGTTTGACGTTCTGACGGCGGTTTGGCGGTTCTTTGCCAGCCAGGATTTCCAGACGTTCCAAATGGCTGAAGATCTGGTCGATTCTGGCCTGCAGATCGTTCTCCAACACTGGAGAGAGAGCGCACACACACACACACACACACACACACACACACACACACACACACACACACACACACACACACACACACACACACACACACACACACACACACACACACACACACACACACACACACACACACACACACACACACAAACTATTAAAAACACCCTGAACAGTTGTTTCACTCCCCAAATAGGCCAATCTTATACAAAATAAAAATTTTAAGTTATGTTCATTCTAATAAATCAGACAAGATTTCCTTATGCCATGTTACCATGGAATATAGCCCCGTGGTTTCAGGTGAATCCAAGAGAGAGATGAAAGCAAATATGTTACTTCCTCAAACTTCAAGGAGGAAGTTAATCCACATTGAAACAAAGGGCCTTGTACATCATCTCTTCATGAAGACAAATCAGCCACTGATTCTTATTTGAAGTCGGATATCTACGGTTACACCCGTTTCACTGCTGAGATTCTAGATAGCATTTGATTCCAAGGTGACAACAGCACTAGGCTTGTGGGAAGCTTTTATCTGCTCTTTAAAAGGACTTGCACCATCTTGTCCCCCACCCTCTCCTGTCCTGACTGAGTGACTCCTCGCTCGGACGCCTGCTGCATCCTTCCACCCTCTAACATGCGAGATGATGTCATTGTCACAACTGGGCGGCCGACTGGCCGCCACCATTATCTTTAGAGAAGACTTCCCGGTCGTCCCTCTGCTGCCACCCCTATGGTTCCTGCCCTGGCACCAGCCTGACTCACAGAACATTGCCCGCCCTGCTCACCTCCCAAAACAATCAGTAGGAAGGGCAGTGTACAGCTTGGCTCAAAGGGCAGCGCAACACCGGAGAAGGGGAACAGATGTAAATACTGCCTAGTTGTAAATTCCAAATGTATAATTAACAAAAATATAAAAACGCAACAATTTCAAATATTTTACTGAGTTACAGTTCATGTAAGGAAATCAGTCAATTGAAATAAATAAATTAGGCCCTCATCTATGGATTTCGCATGACTGGGAATATAAATATGCATCTGTTGGTCACAGATACCTTTAAAAAAGGTATCATAAAACCAGTCAGTAGCTGGCCACCATTTTCTTCATGCAGAGCAAAGACAGAGTTGATCAGGCTGTTGATTGTGGCCTGTGGGAATGTTGTCCCACTCCTCTTCAATGGCTGTGTGACGTTGCTGGATATTGGCGGGAACTGGAACGCGCTGTCGTACACGCCGATCCAGAGCATCCCACACATGCTCAATGGGTGACGTGTCGGGTGAGTATGCAGGCCATGGAAGAACTGGGACATTTTCAGCTTCCAGGAAATGTGAACAGATCCTTGCGGCATGGGGTTGTGCATTATCATGCTGAAACATGAGGTGATGGCGGGGTTGAATGGCACGACAATGAGTCTCAGAAACTCATCACAGTGTGCATTCAAATTTCCATCAATAAAATGAAATTAAGCTACGGATAATGAGCACATGCCTTCCCTTACTCTAGCCCTACCATGGGGCACTCTTTTCACAACGTAGACATCAGCAAACCTCTCACCAACACACCTTCTGCAATCTGCCCAGTACAGCTGAAACCGGTATTAATCTGTGAAGAGCAGACTTCTCCAGCATGCCAGTGGCCATAGAAGGTGAGCATTTGCCCACTGAAGCACACAGATGAGCTTCCCTGATACGGTTTCTGACAGCTTGTGCAGAAATTCTGCGGTTGTGCAAACCCATAGTTTCATCAGCTGTCTGGGTGGCAGGGTTCAGACAATCCTGCAGGTGAAGAAGCCAGATGTGAAGGTCCTTGGCTGGCCTGGTTACATGTGGTCTGCGGTTGTGAGGCCAGTTGGACTTACTGCCAAATTCTGTAAACGACGTTGGAGGCGGCTTATTGTAGAGAAATAAACATTAAATTATCTGGCAACAGCTCTGTTGGAGAGTCCTGCAGCCAGCATGCCAATTGCACACTCCCTCAAAACTTGAGACTTCTGTGGCATTGTGATGTGTGACAAAACTGCACATTTAGAGTGACCTTTTATTGTCCCCAGCACAAGTTGCACCTGTGTAATGACCATGCTGTTTAATCAGCTTTTGATATGCCACATTTGTCGATTATCTTGACAACGGAGAAATACTTACTAACAGCGATGTAAACACATTTTTGAACTTTTTGTGCATATGGAACATTTCTGCGAGGTTGACACTTGCAACATTCTTCATTGAATGCAGAAGATACATTATTTAGAAAGAGTGAACTCACAGTGGACAGACTGACGATCTGTGTTCTCCAGGCGTCCCATGAGCGACTGTACCTCCTGGATTTGCCTGATCAAAGAGGAGAGAGAGCAAAGATATATAATTATTCCTAGGCTACCGTAAATCTTAAACAGAGGTCTATATGGAAGCGTAATATTAGATAAGGGTCTATTGAATAGATAAGGAACTAGATAATGGTATGTGGCAATTTAATACACACGCTAGATACGTAAACTACAGACAGTGAATTAATGGTGCTTTCAAGACTACTGGGAACTCGGGTTTGGGGGGCGAAACAAGGTAAGATCATGACGTCATTGATCGCTAGGTCAGAAAATCAGAACTCTAAAAGATGCTCGAGTTTCCGACTTGGAATTCAGAGTTGGATGCCCGTTCAAAACGATGTTTCCCAGTCAGATCTAGTTTTTTTTCCCCGAGTTCCTAATATTCTTGAATGCACTGAAGTCAAAGATTTCTGAGTTCCCAGTTGATCTGAAAGCGGCGTACCGTTACAGTGGTGATAGTTAAATATTGTTGGTCATGGATATATGGCTATCTATTAGCTGGTTGGTTAGCTAGTTTCCTGTTGACATCATGACCACTAATGGAAGGGGTTAGTTAAAACTATCTTTTGTCATGAAATGCTGTTAGCTAGCCAGCTAGTTACAGTAACGCGGTATATCATAAGTCAAGTGAGCTACGTTAGATGTCTTCTTTTTTTGAAAGAGAACAGAAACACTCACTTATTTGTTTGATGGTACAATGTCTCCATTTTCCTTTTATGTTTCTAGACACAATCCACAAAAAAATACCCTCGGTCTATAGAAGAATACCTTTAGCCGGTTTTATTGTGAAACTGAAAACAAGTTGAGTTTTGTGCAACGCACACGTCATCAGTTGAGAAGATTTGTGTACGGAAATGGAATAACGGAAGCTACACCGAGTGATACAATCCAAAGAACTGCTGCAGCGACACTACGCGGCAGGTACAGGTACCTCGACAGCTCCAATCAAACAATGAAGAAGCAGAAATGTAGGAAAATGCTAAATCAAATGATTTAAAGTTAGTGCAATTTAAACGAGGTTCGTGTTTCCTCTCTTTCCTTTCAACACCAAAATATGGCGTGATAATAGTCTACATTTATGAAGTGGAAGTGAGCTTTCTAAATTTGAGCGATTCTTTTAAATCATGTTTGTATTTTGGTTCATTTGATGCTTAGACTACCGTAACAAAAGTCATATTTATTCAACTACATCTATTTTCAGCTTTTTACATGTCATATATCATACCCTTAATCTGAATCACAGACTAATCTGAATCTGTTCCCACAAAAACAAAAAGCATCCTCTCCCCCTCAATCCAACCAGGGCTCATCTGTTGACGGGGAGACGAATGTAACTGGAAAGAATTAATGAGAAGACGTCTCCAGGCAAAGTTTTGTCAGCTCACCCTGGCTTTTTCTAATTATCCCCCTTTTCCACAGATTGGTGTCAGAATACACCTGTCTGTCCATCCCGATTCCTTCCTCTGCCCGCGGATACAGACAGACCAACAATAATGATATCAAACTTTCCACGGGCAGATGAGATTGGGAAAACTCACAAATGTCTGCACCCAGGATAAATGAGGATGAGGTAAGGTGTCAGATTGTTTGTTAAGCTGCCAATCAAATTCTCTCCCTTCAATGAGTGTGTGAAAACAGACAGGTTTGATTACTCAGAATTATGCTGCGACTGAGTGGTGTGTGTGTGTGTGTGTGTCCCCCTGAGATGTTAACAATGGATCCTTAGTGATGCAGAAGAGAGAATCATCCTGGGGCTATCCCTGGCACCCCTACAAAACCACACCTCACATCAGCTCTCGCTCTCTCCCACGCTCCATCAGCCTACCACTGGAGATGCATGAGGGTATGAGCAGAGCAGCCAAACAAGTGCAGGTGTTCCATTGACAGATACTATATGTTCAGGGGAATTGGCTCTTAATGTCTCTATAATGTGTTATTGTTTACCCCACACAGCACAACTGACCTATCATGAGAGAGATGGTTTGCTGGGCCTGTTGGTTGATGGTTGACACTTGTCTCTCCAGGCTACTTGCTTCTCAACAGAGGCCTGTTTTAACCCACCCCCACATGTAAAAAAAAACATGATTCATGTTCAAGCCACTTCTTGCTCTTGCTGCTCACCATTTTCGGTTGTCATAACACCTCCCCAGGGCAGTGGTGGGATATGTTTAGATTTAACATGTAGCTCAGACAAGTAGAGAAGGAGAGGAAGGGCCCCTACAAGCCCTTTGGCAGATTATGTTGACCGCATTTGCCTCCCTTCTGAGGTCGTAGGGTCCTCACTGTCTGTGCTCTATCTTTCACTGTCTGTGCTCTAACCCTAACCCTGGAGAAAGGAGGAGCAGAGTTTACCGGTCTTCCCCCCCACACCTGAGCACTACAGGCAGATACTGACACCTAGACTCCAGATGTGGAGCTTGCTCACTTCACTCTGATTGACCAAGTCATCATCATGTGTCCGTTTCAACCCCGCTCCTGCTAAACTCCCCTGTTCTGTTACATTCAGGTACATCATTCACTGAACCCACCTATGGGGAAAGAGACAAAGAAGGAGTGTGTAGCTAGGGTTGAGTTAGGGTTTGTTGTTGTGGTTTTCAGGATAGGTCTAGTGTGTGTGTGTGTGTATGTGTGTGTGTGTGTGTGTGTGTGTGTGTGTGTGTGTGTGTGTGTGTGTGTGTGTGTGTGTGTGTGTGTGTGTGTGTGTGTGTGTGTGTGTGTGTGTGTGTGTGTGTGTGTGTGTGTGTGTGTGTGTGTGTGTGTGTGTGTGTGTGGCCCCTTTTCTGAACCACCAGTAAGACACCCTATTTCCTGATGCCAGCACTGGATCCCTGGGGCCGTCAAAAGCAGTTTCCTGGAACTAGAGGATTTTGAGCCGGATCAGTCTCCCTCTCCTGGCTAGACACCATGGCAGCAGCACTGTTGTTAGGTAGAGGAACTCACCCATCCCACTGAATGAGTCCCCTATGCCTTTGTTTTAAACATAAAGGGAAAATTATATGTTATTAAATCACTTATATTTAATGCACTGAACGATCCTTCTCAGGAAAAATAATACATTATAACTCTACAATCATAAACCCGGAGAGACAAAATGAAGAGCCCAATTATGACGAGCTAAATTGCTTCAGGGCAACGATGTTTGAATACCAGTAATTTTTTGGAAGGCAACTGATCTTCTCATTCTCCTGAGGGAAATTATCAGTTTGTCTTTGAAGCCGTGATGAAAGGTTGAATGAAAGCAGATGAGTACCTGTCAAAAAGAGAGGGAGAATGCATAAGGTCTCTGTCTATGGGGACCAGGGAGAGGGGTTCGACTGGCATTTGTTTCTGCTCTTTGGCTGTAATGGAGGTGTGGAGGTGAGAGGGGGCGTGCCCACCCAGAGAGAGGAGGAGGTGAAATGACTGCCCTGAAGATACTGGTGAGTCTCTCTCTCTCCTCTCTCATTCTCCCCCCTCTACCTGCTGCCTTTCTGGCCTGAGAGAGCACAGGGAGCATGGATCATGCAGCTGTCAGCCTCACACACACACACACACACACACACACACACACACACACACACACACACACACACACACACACACACACACACACACACACACACACACACACACACACACACACACACACACACACACACACAACCCTGTGGCCATACCACCTAGGAGTGGTGACACCTAGACCCCGGAGCATCCGCTCTGCCGTCTCGGTGAGGATGAGAGATCATGTCCACCCCCATGACTGGATGACATGCCGTCTCCCTGCACTCTGCTCTCCCAGGGAGAGAAGGTAAACAGCAACATGGCACAGAGAGGAGCACAACATAGAACCTCACCCGGCTTCCCCTGCCTGCCAGTAGCATTACACAGAGTGACAGCTTCCTACCCACAGTCATGCACCAGGGTTTAATCACACACTCATCATCAAGTCATATGTGTCAATGAGTCTTAAAATGTGGTTTTGAGGAAGTCAAAAGAAAAGATAGATGATAGATTGATGAATACTTTAATTGTGATACTGAAATGAATTAATTGGTTCTATGATGAAAATGTAGATATCGCAACTAACACTTTTATGTGTCCACATATTTGATTATTATCCAATAATTTAGAGGTTTGATTTTACAGATGTAGGATCTTAATGTGATCACTTTTTTGTTGCTGAGAATTTTCCCACACAGCAGGAAATGCAAACTTATAGTTTATTCAAGGTTTAAAAAGTCTTCTAAAGTTTGTATTTTCCACTTTAAAATGTAAGACTTGATTTGCCCTAACGAAAAATGTATCAATTATAATCCACATTATAATTCACATGTCCTGTTGCTGCAGGATTTATTTTCCTGGTGTAGCAAACTGGTTCATAATAAGATCCTACATCTGTACAAAGGGTAATCTTTCAACAACAACAAATCTTAGTTTTACAATCAAATAGAATTTCAGGTGATACCACATGAATGTAAATATGCCATACAGTATGAATACACGTATGAGTTCATAGCAGCACCAGATGTCATGTGTTGAGAACACAGAGCTCTGGACCTTATCTCTATTTTCCTGTTCTGGACTTTGTTGATCTGGGAAAGCTTTATTTGTGCTTGTAATGGAGGTCAGGCCTACACTGTTGCGTGTGTGTGTGTGTGTGTCAAATCAAATTTGATTTGTCACATGCATCGAATACAACAGGTGTCGACTTAACTGTGAAATGCTTTGTTACAACGATGCAAAGTTGAAAAATAGTAACAAGAAGAATGAAATACACAAGAATGGAGATATATACGGGAGTACCAGTACCAGATCAATGTGCAGATGTATTTGAAGTAGATATGTACATGAAGGCAGGGTAAAGTGACTAGGCATCCAGATATCAGATTATAGATAATAGTAGGAGTAAATTAAAGAATAGAATATGAGCAGCATATGATTAGTGTAAAAGTGTGTGTGTGTGTGTATGTAGTCTATGTGAATGTGTGTGGGTTTTGCGTGAGAGTGTCAGTGTAGTGTGTGTGTGTGTTGTACTTCTTTGTATTTGTGTGTGCACATCATGGAGCTGAGAGAAAGGGGGAGACAGATAGGGAGGTATAAGGGGGCTTATCGTGGTCTCCTATCACCCTAGCTGCAGAGCAAACAGCTGTGTTGGTGCTCCAGGTGTTCCTCCACTGCAGCCATGGGGCTCATGGGAACAGCCTCCCCACCAGTTTCCCAGCCCTCAGCAGCCTTCAGACATGGAGGAAAGGATTGCCAAGGGCTTACAGATGTAGGATCTTAATTTGAGCAAGTTTGCTCCAGCAGGAAAATAATCCTGCAGCAACAGGAAATGTGAATTATTATGTGGATTATAATTCATGGACATTTTTAAAGGGGTTGATGCATTTTTTTGTTAGGGCTAATCAAATCGGACATTTTTTAAGTGGAAATTACAAACTTTAAAAGCCTTTTTAAACCTTGAATGCAGTACACGTTTGCATTTCCTGCCGTGAAGGAATATTCTCAGCAACAAAAAGTTGAGGAGGGGGTTGGGGGGCGAACACAGGCTGAGGGGATGGGAGGCATCTTTGCTGTGTGAAATGAATTCACTAAAGCAGTTGTTGTCATCTGTCCTGTATCATATCTACTGTCTATTTATGTTTCTCTCCTCTGTCTACTTGTCTCTGAGGCCTTGGCCCGGTCTCCGAGGAACCACACGGTCTCCCTCAGGGTGCTACTTCAACCCTGCACGGAAAACTGCACTGTTTGAGACGTGACAGTGTCAGAAAACAATGTCGTAAAACTCGGCGTTACACAAAACAAACACAGCATAGGTATTCTCTCACGTGGGACTTTCATGAGTTCTACCTGTGAATTCTACCTGTAGAACCTTCAGTAGAGCTCACTTTTGCCTCAAAGGTCATCAGTAAAAGGCCCATGTCTCCTCTGCTGACACCCATACTACAGCACAAGTTACCCTAACACCTATGTGTATCCAGACTCATCAACAGCCTCTCAGTCAACCACCAGTAATAACTCCCCATCCAGCCACCTATACTTCAGTGGTAGGCCCCTCCATAGAGGTATGCACTCAGCCCTGTCATGGCTCTAGGCATTGCATGTTCTTGTTGTGGGTTGAGCAATTGCATTAGTCATTTCACATTCCAAATTCCTACCCCATGCCGTATTCCCCAACCCTCTCGCTCTCTCTCCCGCTCTCCTTCACTCAATCCATCGCTCTGTTCACCACTTCCATTTTGCCAGGGCTGGGTAGGGTGTGGCCTGGTTTGGTGGTTTGGGCATACACACTGATGCTATCCTGCAGTACCCTCTCCTTAGAGGAGGAAATGTGACAGAGACTAGACTTTTGACCCGAGGGTTCAAATTACAGGACGGGACCTTGCTATATGTACAGTGGGGCAAAAAAGTATTTAGTCAGACACCAATTGTGCAAGTTCTCCCACTTAAAAAGATGAGAGAGGCCTGTAATTTTCATCATAGGTACACTTCAACTATGACAGACAAAATGAGAAAGAAAATCCAGAAAATCACATTGTAGGATTTTTAATGAATTTGTTTGCAAATTATGGTGGGAAATAAGTATTTGGTCACCTACAAACAAGCAAGATTTCTGGCTCTCACAGACCTGTCAATTCTTCTTTGAGGCTCCTTTGTCCTCCACTCATTACCTGTATTAATGGCACCTGTTTGAACTTATCATCAGTATAAAGACACCTGTCCACAACCTCAAACAGTCACACTCCAAACTGCACAATTGGTGGCTGACTAAATACCTTTTTGCCCCACTGTAGGTATGTATCCTGGAGCAAGGTACCCAGCTACCTAACCCACTATGCTCCAGTTAACATCTGTTGTACTTGTACAAATAAGTAATATATAATCCTGAAAGCTGTGTATGTTGCTGTGGATACGGGCATTCGCTAAGCAACGCAAATGTATCATACAAATACATGAATCAAAATGTCCAGGCTCAGAGCTCAATTCGTCTTCATCCATCAGAGCATGACACATTTCCACAGCCCAGCCCAGCATAGTCACCGCCCACTGAACCCGGCCAACAGAGACACAGGGCGGATGGTGTTACTGCCACCGTCACCCTACATTGTGTATGTCATTCACGCCTCTGTTGTGTTTCAGGATGACAGTGAAGAGTTTGAGCACATCCAGCCTTCCTGGCCAGCCTCACACACTCGCACATGAACACTGGGACTATAAACACACACAAACACCACTCTCATTATGCTAACCACAGGTGCACACACACACATATGCAAAAACAATTATCTTCCCTCACCTTGCTGTTTTCAGTCTGCACATAGAAATACAATCACACACACGTGTATGTTTACCCCCACCCCCCTTCTGAAGCTCCCAGACTCCCAACTCTGAGCTGCCTCAGTCCTGTCCCTGGGGGCTTGTGCGTGAGAAGATGGCAGTGGACACAGCAGCCCCATCCACTCAGGGCAGTGGGGGAAATGAAGGCTTTAGGAGTTCATTATAAAACAACAACAGCGGCAGCAGCAGCAGGAGATCAGCCTCCTGGGCTCCAAACGATCCCCCCGTCTCATCCTTCCATCGACTTCTCTCTCTTTATGTTTCTCGCCATATCACTCTTTCTCCCTCTTTCACCTCCTTCTGTTTTGTTCTTGCGTTCCCGTCCTTTCTCTCTCCCTCTTCACCCCCTTCTTATTGTAAAGCAATTATATGTAATAAAGGTAAATATTGATAAACAGTCATTATGTGGCGCCCTATATGAGCCAGCAGTCTGCTTGTGTCAACCTGTGACCTGTTGGATGTTTTAATAGAGCAGAGCTCATTATGTTGGAGCAGAGAAGGCTCATGTCTAATCACTGTGATCGGAGATAAACATCAAAAGCTCCAGGACACGACACAGTCTGTAAATGTAGCAATATCTCAAACAATAAGCCTCTGTGTGATTTGGTTCCCAGTGGAGAGCCTTCTCTCACAGGTACGAATATTTAATTTCTAATCATTAGCGTTCGATATGACCTTTTACCCTGTGAGGGGCGCACTGTATATTGAGGTCAAAGGGGGAAAAAACATTCTGCAGACAACATTCTTCTACATCATCGTCTTGGACATCATCATCATTATTGTTGTCATCATGGCTGGCCTGTTGTGCCAGAGGCAGAACACCTGTATGTGCGTGCTGCTCTCCTCCCCCTGCATGTGTTGGGCAGTTGGTGGTTGAGAGTGATGCACTGAGACCACAGTCCTTTCAGATGAAAAGGAGGGCAGAGCAGCACAATCAGGAAGTGGTTTTGCTGGAGAGAGACTGCTCGTGTGTGGAGCTCAGGGCAGGTGTTTGGCCGTGGCTTTTGTGACTGTGATTCTGTGATTGGTGTGTGCGCGTGTGTGTGAGAGAGAGAGAGAGAAGAGAGGAGAGGAGGAGAGAGAGAGAGAGAGAGAGAGAGAGAGAGAGAGAGAGAGAGAGAGAGAGAGAGAGAGAGAGAGAGAGAGAGAGAGAGAGAGAGAGGAGAGAGAGAGAGAGAGAGAGAGAGAGAGAGAGAGAGAGAGAGAGAGAGAGAGAGAGAGAGAGAGAGAGAGAGAGAGAGAGAGAGAGAGAGGAGAGGAAGAAGAGAGAGAGAAGAGGAGAGAGAGGAAGAGAGAGAGAGTGAGAAAGCCATACAGGGAGAGGATGACAAATTGATCAGGATGAAAGAAGGAGAAGTTACTGCCACAAGGCTCCCGTACTTTCATTTTAAGATGAGAAAGTAAAATATAGTAACAGGTAACAAGCTTGATCATTACTTATAGTAACTATGAATGGAGACAAAGACTTTTTTTTTTACAAATGTATATGTTGATTTATTTGAATGGCTTTTAAATAAGAATATACAGTATGTCAAAATGTAAATCATATTGTTACAGTATACAGCTATGACCCAGTTTAAAGGAATTGTACATTGATCTAAAAGTTTGACTTTAGTTTCGTGACAGACACAAGGAACTATTTGCAAGGCAAATAAATCATTATGATAATTGCCCAAAGACCAGATGAGGTAGAGATATATACGATTCCACTGTCTAATATGCTTTGAGCCTGATATCAGTTATATCCATGTACATAACTCTATCTCTGCATAAACAAGAAAATAAACACTGGCACAGGGAACTGAAACAATTGTAAAAATATTGGAAACATACATGGGTACCTAAAAACCCTAGGGGCAGATCTGGACCTTCAACCCTAACCCACGGACAGACACAGAGGTCTGGCATGGAGAGCTGGAGGAATGGCGGAATCAAATACTGCTATTTTCTCTGATTGGTAATTGAGAAAACAAGCAGCGTGATTGGGCCATTTCAAAGACATTAGCGAACAAAGATGTGCCTGAATTAGACTGTAGAGAAAACGGTTTGATTTGGTCAGGGGAACACACTTGAAAGCACAGCACAGTGCGTGCAGACATGCCCACTTATAAATAAAAAAATAGAGCAAAGTTCTTTACAGTGTCAGCAAAAGAAGATCTTTGCATAGCCGTTTTTAAGGACAGTGTTTGGAGTTTCCCTTAGTTTGAGTGCAATTTCCTTTGCATTTTTCCTTTACTGTATTAACAATGTCAAACATGTAGTATTATTATAGACATTCTCACAAGAGACAACGGGTCTACTTTACCACACAATAACCCTATGACTGCGTTTAGTCATAAATGACATACTAACTCACCGTGATTATAGGCAACCTGTACTAGCATTCCATATTCAGACATCCAGTGATTCAATGGGACTTTTTAAGGTGTGTGGTGGATATCAGTATTGACCTAGATACATTTCTCACCTTAAAGCAAATGAGTAAAGTACTACACATAACATAGCCAACATAAGTGCTTTATTTTTCTATTATCAATGAATGAACCCATAGACTGCTCTCACAGCAAACAAAGAGACCAGCAAACAGCAAATGAGACGTCAAGAGGCTCTAGATTCCTTTCTGGCATTTTCCACCACTTTGGAAATACTCTAAATCTTGATTTAAGCACTACAGCATAGTAGCAGTAAGACAAACGGACTAAGGAACCGACCGACAAGAGGACAGGACCAATGGAACTGTCAGGGCTCCCACAGAGATGATGTTGCCAAACAATGATGGTGACCTACTGTCCATTCCAGTACCTTGTGAAGAGCCCATTCCCTGCCCATAACTGTCCAGCAAGGCAACCCTCTCTCCCTCTCACTTAAGGTCTGTGATGTCAGTGCATTCAGTAAGAGCAAAGCAGAAAGTGGTCTTGATGCTGCCTCCTCTGAGGAGACAGCGCATGTTCGATTCCAACAAGTGGCAAACTACCAACAACATTATGACCTCGTTCCATTTCCATGCTTCCCAAAACAGTTCTCAGTTCAAAACAGGCATTTGTAAGGGTATGTTTAAAAGTCAAACCCTTTAATTTATCAAGAGTAATGTCTGAGTGGTTCTAGTCCTGCCATTCTGAATGTTCTCGTTTTCTTCTCCCCATCTTTTTCTCTTTTTCTCTCCATCTCTCCCCCTTTTCAGGTATTTTTGCAGGTGTACACTTCCTCCTCCCTGACACAGGTCTGGCACTCTACATGGCAGCACCAGCGCACCTGGCAGTGGCAGGAGAGGGTGGTGAGGTGCATGGCCGTGTTGTAGCCGCGCCCGCAGCAAAGGCTCTGGCAGCTGGTGTCCTTGGCACAGGAGCGTCCGGCCGTGCCGGGAGAGTAGCGTGATGGCCTGCAGAAGCTGGGGGAGTCCTCCAGGAACACCAGGTCGGTGGAGCGGTGGCTCTGGCCGTGGCGACGCGGCCCCGCCAGCTCCGTCTCCCCGGTGGCCTCGTTGGTGACGCTCAGCACACGCACGGCCGTGTCGTAGCGGAACTTGAGCAGCCGCCCGGTGTCGTGGAATGGGGACAGCTGCTTCCAGCAGGTCCGCACGGCACAGGAACCGGAGACACCGTGACACTTACAGGTAGTCTTCAGGCCACTCTTCACTGCCTGAAAGGGAAGGGGTGGGGGGGGGGGGTGAGATGTCAGTTTCTTCAGTCTGATTCATTAACTGGGCTCTTATCTTCGGTGCCTATCTAGACAGAGGGAACCAGTTTCCTGCAGGGTGGGTTGGTGGGGCGGGGGTTAGATGGTATGGGGCTAGTAATCCTTTAGTTTAGCTCAGTATGAACGGTTGAGATGATGGATTAGGGAGACTGTTCGGCATGCAGTATTTCATTCACCTGACGTCTCGCATTGAGACAGCGCCTGCGGATTCGTTTTTTCAATGTGTTGAAACTAGCTCTTTCTCGCTGCTTCTCCCTCTCTCTCTCCTATGAAGCCTGAGGCATTAGAGACAGGCATCACAGACAGACAGCAGAATCTTTCCACCCTGTCCTTTCTGTGTGTGCACGGAAAACGATCATAAGAGCTTAAAAAGCTGAAACAGTTAGAGAGTTTGGGTTAGCGGCCAAAGGATGCCTTCGTTCAAAAATGGTGGTGGGGTGGAGGTGCCAGCGCTGAGGCACTCAGCCAGAGAGACTCTAACTGGGTGGGGGCCAGAGACAGGTCATGTGGCATGGGGGTCATCCTTACAGGGAGGGGGAGACCCAGGGGCTACTTCAGGGTTGAAGAGTTCTGCCGAGTTCCGCCCTACGCAGGTATGAACCCCTCAGGGGCATCTCAGAACATTACTGAGGGATGAGGGTTAGAGGGGGGTGTTGTGAAAAAAACAAAAACCTCCGGGTCTCTACTGAGCCGGATAGGTGGAAGATGAGGAAAACACCACACTCAATAAAGATAAGATAGACTACTTCAGTTCATCCTGTTGTTTGTATCTCTCCCTCTCTCCCTCTGAAGGGCCTGCTGCCTCAGGTGAAAGGTAAGGGGGAAGAGCCTTGGGGCTGGCTGTTTCTAAGCTACACACACAAATACACACATAGTGGTTACCGTATGAACATTATGTGGATTTATAGAGAAGAGCACAGTTCAGCGCCATACAGTATGTGGAAAAAAATGCTTGCTCGTATATTAAAGGAGGCAACAGTTATAATTGTTCTCTCTGACGGGAGACCTTTAATTTTCTGTGGGCCCGCACAGCAAGCTTTATCATGCCTGCCTTGGAACACCTGGCTCCAGGGATCTGACAGCAGTCTGTCTCCTCTCCTATCCCTGTTACTTGTTGCCTCCTTCAGCCTCGACCAGCCCAGGCCCAGTAGCTATCTATCCACCAGGGCTACAAGAAGGGAAACACTATGCAGGGGAGTGGGCTACTGGCACTGGATGAGATATATGGGCAAGGAGTCTGGTAAAGTCACACAGTCCCTGCTGCCTCTGTTGTAAGAGTTCATTGTATGATGAGCAGTGTTGTGTTTGTCTTCTGTTGGTGGGTCTAAAATCGAGCTTTTATTGGCTGATATGTTTATGATGCCATCCTGAGTTTGGGAGGAAACTACTCCCCACTGGCATAGGCTAATATACCTTCTATTTAAAAAAAAAATGAACTTAAGCCACAGTAGTGTCACTCACAAATGCTTAATGGGCTTCTTGTTGTTTTGCTTGAGCTTATGCACACCTCAACACTCACTCACCCGGATTCCAACGTTAATGTTGTGGGAGTCGATCTGCGCCCTCAGGTCTTTGCTGACCCTCTTCTGGCCCAAGAACTTCTTGAGAAATTTGGTGCTGTATTTCAAGTTGTCACCGCAGACCCCCCACTGCCATGCCTCGCGATGCTGTATTCCTGGGGAGTCATCGCACGTGCACCTCTCCATTCGGCCTGAGCTGCAAGCCTTTGCTAGTGCGTGGGACAATGCCGCTGAAGACACCGCAAGAAGAAAGGCCGTCTCCTTGAAGCCTGGAATAGACAGATGACATCAACAATTAATAATAGACTACAATATTTTTTTTAAATATATTTGTTTTAAATTTTGTTTACTCCTCGTACATTGGCTAGACCCAGACATGCAAAGACTAGACTATCATCCAAGCTCATGAGATACATATTTTGGTTACATTCTACTCCCATGTTTCTACTCCAATGTTTCATTTAAAGAGTTGTGTCATGATTTCGCACTGTTATTTGCCCAGAGACATCGCTATGATGTATTTTAACCCAATTAATTCTTATTTTGACTAGGAAGGATTTATTTCTCAGATGAAAGTGAGTAATCACGCCGCCCTTTTTCTCTGGTAACTGGGCGGTTTGGGGAGATATAAATAACCACTCGTCCCTCGTAGGCCCCGCCGCACCGGGCTTTTTGGCTCTTCAGCCCTTAATTAACTCCATGCTGACCTGTTCA
Source organism: Oncorhynchus gorbuscha (assembly GCF_021184085.1). Classification (NCBI taxonomy): domain Eukaryota; kingdom Metazoa; phylum Chordata; class Actinopteri; order Salmoniformes; family Salmonidae; genus Oncorhynchus; species Oncorhynchus gorbuscha. Next base: position 29,227,871 of record NC_060198.1, on the reverse strand, counting down.
TGGCTCTTCGTGCTGATAGCATAACCGTGCTCTGAAATTATTTTATAAGTGGTGGAGCGTCAGCCGCTGACTTTTTTTTAGGCTATAGACTAGAGTTTAGTCTGGCTCTTTATTTTGAGATCACTCAACTACCCCACAACAGTCAATTTATCAATTTAAGATACATACATTTTCAATCAATTGCATTATTGCACTTGAGAAATAATTTGCTTCATCAAGTAGTAATTTGACCCTTACGATATTCACAACACAACAGCAGTCTAGGCTATTAGGCCTACATGTTTACATGCTTCCCATGATGCGTCCCTCCAGATGGAAATCTTTCCCTCATATCTCTCTGTGTGTAAATACATGGAACTCTATGAATTGATGACATATGATTGCACCTCTTTTCAGAAGACTCCCGCGGCCGTCCAAGCTACAGTTCCACCGCTCGTTCCGGAATTGATAACGGCACTCCAAGAGGCTGAGGCGCACTGATTCACGCAGCGTCTCGGCCAAACCCGGCTCGCGGCGGCACATTCGTTTCTGCCTACGGGTCAGGGTCATCTGCTCGCATTGTTTTAGGTGAGCTTTTCCCGTTGGGGGTTCATTGGAGAATGGGGCAGGCAAAAAGACCAAGGGCTCTCGGCCTGTCAGCCTTTCAAAGGAGACAAATGTATACATTTAGTGCAGTATAATTATCACTGACGTTACCATTCAAAAGGAACATGTCATATGAATAATCTTATCAAGAGAATATAAATATGTAGACCTATAAATAATAACCAACGTTCTGGTGGTCCTGAGAATAAAGAACACATGTTGTTCGAGAGTAATTTCTATAATATGTGTCCATAACAATGACATTTTGTTTATAGAGCCATAGCCTATTAATCGACACAATATGTATAGTTTTGCTGACTCTACAAGCTTTTAACAACACACTACACATAGGTATACGCGCAATTATGTATAAACGTAGTAAGTCATATCAAAATGTCGCACACATCGGCCTATATTTGACTTCGTCTGTCCTACCCACATGTACCCAATAAAACCACACAATAATGCAAAAAAAGAAAACGGAGTGTAGGATTCTAATTTTAAAATAAAATATTAAAACAAATATGTTTATGCATGCAAATGAGCTCCCTCATACAAATTTCGACTATTGCCAAAAAGTGAGAGAATTGAGGTGGTGCCAAACTCGAGAGGTCAGGAGACCGTGAGAAACCATTCACACTCACAGCAAGTCATAGATTATACAAAGGCTATCTTAAATATTCAAATATTCTGCTCTGAGACTTATTTGGCAAATGAATAATCATCAATAATATTATTATAAGATGTAGCGGTATCATAAGGATGTAGGCCTATTTGAAAAATTGTCACCCAGCCTTGTAAACTAGTCTACTTTGTTTACTTTTAGATAGCAGAAAAATGCAATCATAAATCATCTCTGTGGACTTGAAAATCCAAACAAGTCAACATTTACAGTCCTACAGTAAGGTCTCGTGCGTAATTGCGCACGATAGTCATGGAACGCTGGGCTTCCATCATATAGGCAGGCTATGTACGTCGCATCACATGCATTATTTCCTACCGACATCGATCTGCTGTATATGTTAGAAGCAAGGAAAAGACAATACAACTGCAAAAACATAACAGTAAAGGAGTTGTGGCTGACCCAAAATATGCTGCAGTGTGCGAGAGGAGGATGCAGAGCTCAATGAGTCGCAGTAGGCAGGCGGTCCTTGGGAGCCTAGAGCACATGATGACGGGTCGACGCTGCTCTTCATCTCGCTGATTCTGCACTGGGAAAGTCTGTGCCGTCTGGCAGGCTCACCTCCTAAGTGGCCCACACAAACTTCGGTCCACTGCGGCAGGCGCGGTCCCAAGGGAGGCAAGGCCTCTGGGGAGCGCATCATCGTGCCACACGCCCATTGGACTCCCTTGTCGTCCCACCCCAACCATTGAAACGCCCCACACTTAGATGGAAGTGACAGGTCGGAAATCTACCTGTCTGTGATGAGCATTCGCCTGGGTTTTGTCATTATCGTGCCTCATATTCAAACTTGCTGGTGCATTTTCATTCTACCCACTGACAGATCTACTGTGCCATGTGGATATGGATGTGTGGGTACACCAGTGGCAAGTGTATGGGCATATACCAGAATAACTATAGGCTATAGGATGTGGCTGGCTATAGAATGACTATAACCGAGTGTGCTCCTTTAAGAAGTTCTGTGGCTGCCTGAGAAGGTAGACATAGCCTACAAATAGAAACATGCAGATACACTTGTTATAGCAAAAATGGATCTTGGTTTATAGGCATATATACAGTTGAATCTCCACCATCACTTGCTGACTATTTTCCATTGCCAGCAAAGACTCGCTGATGGTCTGTCTCCTTCTTCATAATTCTATTTTCATTTTGATCATAATGTTTACAAACCACCAAGGCTCCAATCTAATTTTTCCCTACCTAACCGTGTTTTTTCTTTGATTCTTACTTACTGTTTCATAGCAGTAGGGAGAAACGTCTATAAATACGTTTTTGTATTCAACTGGATAAGATCTTTATTTTGTAATACGTGGGCACTTGACCAAACACCTGCAAGGAGAAGGAACACATTGTGGGATATACAGCCCTAGACAACACACAAACTAATGACAAGTGGCATGCCCACTGCCTAGTCACGGTGAATAATACTGTACAAAAACACATACAAACATCAACAATAAGCTTTTATTTGAATGCATTGCATCTCAAGGCTTATACCCCCTAATTAAAGGATATTCTGTGCTTCATGAGACCTGTAGATATATCTGCCTACCACCCATGATGTCTCAGTCCATAAGCCATTTTCATATCAAATCCCTTTTGTTCACTTCATGTCCAACAGCAACAACAACAACTCTGGTTTACAACCACCATGTGGATGAATGGGTAATCAAAGTTCTAGTTGTCTGCTCAGTGCTGCACCTGCATAACTGAGGGGATCCGGACAACCACCTGAATTAGCTAACCATGAGCACAAACACATGAAAGGTGGACAAAATTCCACCTGATGATATTGCACTCACATAGGCCTATGCCTATAATTTCAGAGTGATTGATTTATGGAAAGGAAACAAGTATACGGAAACTATTGGCTTTGATTTATTGGGACATTATGACGCAGCATGGAGACGGCCCCATCTAGTGGATTTAATATGAACAACACACATTGTGAGCCTTTAACGATGACCCCAACAACCTTGATGAACGCTTGAACCCTGATGCACCTTGAACCTTGCAACCCACTTCTCCCCTCTGCCCACCTCCAGGGGCCCCCCAACTCCAGGTTGCCTACCCGTTGGCCCTATAGACCTAGTTGTCATTGTAGACCTTGCATGTTAGTGTTGGCCATAGAGATCCCATTAAATTACTTAATTTGTATTCTAATTCCTATTTCTATGGTGTTGGCTCTGACTCGTTCAGTCTGTTTAAAAGATGAATGACAGAAACATGCTGGAATTTTTTGATCAGAAATGTAAATTGTAGGCTGTTGCTTATTGATTGAGATGATAACCTCTATGACATTATAGGCAAGTGGCCTAGCCATAAGGCATATAAGGCAGCACCTGCTTGCCATATATAATGTAAGGTTATACACACCCATGGTCCTTTATTTTCCGGACGTTTTTTTTCAATTATTCTGGCTTGAACAATTCAACCGGTTTGTTTTGTTTGCTATCCTCCCCAATGATAATGGGTTGGGCCAGTGGCAAATTTCTCCAGTCTCCATTGAAGCCGGAAACAGGGGGCGGGGAAGAGGCGGGGATGCTTGATCCTACGGGAAGCTTGACTGGTCTTTCAGTTTGTAGGGCAAACTGGAGGAGGGCCTTTTGTAAATCTCCGCCCTCAACATTAAATGTTGTTGCATCGATTGGTTCGCAGCACAGCAAGGTAATTTTGTGACTTGCATGGATAACATGATTGGTGAAGATTTTACGATGTGCAACGTCCATGACGCGGCTTTCTTGACACTTGTGAAAGACGCCATTTTGTTGTTAGCGGTGAATAGGAGCGTAAAAGAAAGATCGAGAAACCGCCACTAGAAGGTAAAACATGTATTCAACGTAGCAATATAATATGTAATTAATAGTATTTGTTTTTTTCATGGATCTGGAATGCAAACTATTGCTTATTTGCTTTCGGGTTGACCGCGAGCTTTAACAACGAATCCCCTGCGTAGACTCAAACCAAACTAGGATCATCTGCCGTCAATAGCTAATTAACGTTAGCTAGCTCGCCCGGCATTATATTCTCACGACCTGTAAAAGTCGTGAGCATTATTCCGCTAACTTTACTGAAATTGTGTCAGTAAGTATTCGCTGGTCATTGTGATTGGACATTCAGTTTCCTCCTATTTTGAGTCATTATGTCGAGCCGCTTCGCTTGCTTGTGCTAGCTAACGATGTTAGCACAATTAACCTTAGCTAGCTACGCCTATTTTCTGACTGCGTAACGTTAATTTACGTGGATTGAGATTTGAGTCGTCCGCCGCTTAACTAGCTAACCAACGTTAAACATGTCTCTAAATTAATGTAGTTACCTTACCCTTTAACCCATAGGCTGGTTAACTTGGTCGTAGTGGTCTCTATGGCCATCTAGCTGGGTAACTAAACTGTGCCGGGAGCTTTAGCTAGCGTAACTGTTGGTACTGTATGGTTAAAGCTTTGGTTTTGGAAACTTGTCAGTGTCTTCAAACTGAACGGGTCACATGGTTAGTCACTAGCTAGTGTGTTACAAATTAATGTAGCTAACTAGCTAAACCCTTATGTTAGACCTAAGTAATTTTAATGGACAGACAACTGAAGCAAAATAGTGTGTGAGATGCATACAACGCTACACTCATCTTAGTGTTCTTTATGACTGTGACACCCATGTCTGTCTCATACATTCCCATTTTCCAACATTGAGTTCTCTAGGAATCTCTGGCAGATGTTCCTACTTTGTTCAGGTCCTGATGAGGGGCTGATCAAACAACCAGTGTAGCAGGGTAACCCCAGCATGCTTGACGCTTCAACAATCTCTTATAGAAAAACATTGCTAGACTTAAAATAAAAATGTCCACTACTTGCCTGTCCAACAAGAAAATGAGCCTCCACGATGCCCCTAGTTTTCCCTCAATATTAATGTGTTGCTGAAAATGTTTTTCAAAGATTTTTCAGGACAAGCGCAAAAAGTCCCGTCTGCCATATTTGAATTCTAGTGACTGTCATAGGGACGATGCGTGTTTTGATAGATTAACACGGACTGTCGATGCACCCCAAAAAGACTACCTCAGGCAGCCTTTATCACATGCATACTGTGATAAGTTCACTTAACTACTCTCTGATGACTTGCTGCTGGCTTCCCATACCCCTCCCCTATCATTCCTGTTTTCTCTGAGGATGATGCATTCTGAGTACTTCCTCTTTGCTTTAGTTGAGGAGCAGGGTGGACAATCCTGATTCAAATGAGCTGCCATTGTTGTGATGTCATTGTTAGAAATCTGCAAGCTATGAGCTTCTCTATTTCTGAAACTTCCCTCTATGGAATGTCTGCTGGCTAGAGCTAGATTCGTTGTCACATACTGAATCCAGGAAGGCACTTTGTGAAACTGACAACTCCCTGTGTTCATGATGTTAGAACTCAAATCACACCCCTCCTAGCTTTTGTTTGCCTACAGTCGTTGTATAGTTTATTTCAGAAGTGCTAGGGCATGTGTCATATGTAAATGGCTTTAGCATGTTTCCACCAAAGAACACCTTTATGAATTATGTTAATGTCTATACCATTTGCCACAATTGTCTTGAAGGAGTGTAATAATACTGTGTTGGTGTTATGCTATCATTTGTAGGCATGTGTTACTGGGAGGTGTTTTGCACAAGATCAGAGTTGTGTAGCAAAATGTTCCATTATTTTAAGTTGTTTGTGTCTTTTGGAGAAAGACCTGAGTGTTCAATAGCCTGTTTTTGGTATGACAGGATCATTATTTCCCTGCCTCTCTCCTGGTTTATTCAGCAGTGTGTCTCTGCTTACAGGTGTGTTGTTACCTCTCCCATATCCAGCCTCCAGTACTCTGGTTCCTCTGAGCGCTGACCTATATTCGCCACATCACTGGCCTCATTGTGTGCTTTTCCTTGAGCTCAGCCTGCATGCTCTTCGTTTCACCAACAACACCTGTATGTTGTTTTTTTATAATGCGGCCCCATCGTCCCCTACTCTCGTCCAGTTTCTATTAAGACCGCTAACTTGTCTCAAATATGAATCTGTTTTTGTCATGGTGTTTAGGATACACTTTTTCTGATGTAGTGAGCCTGTTTCATCATAGGCCGTGTCTTAAATTATATGATTCTGAGATGTGCTTGGCAACATATTGAATAATAGGGTGGATTGTTATTGCAACGAATATGCCTGATTTAAAAATGAAAGTCAACAATTGATACGTTTGTGGGTCATTCCATGAGTGCCTTTTGCGACCCTTTGATAATTTAATTAGAAATTGTGCACCAATATTGTATTTTAAAAGCCTGTTATATTAAATGCCCTTTAATATTATAGACAACATGGAGAATTCAAATCTACTAAAGTGCCAAAATGCAGCATTTTGACGTCGCTCTGTCAACTCTCACTTATGACAATTCTAACCCACTTAATCCCTAAATGTCTTCATGGTTCAGCATCATTTTAAAGCCCTAGTCATTTTTGTAGGCAGTTATTTCTGAAGATGATTATTTATGTGATGTGATTAATTTAAGTATGTCCCTCAACCCTGTTATGTGCAATTAACTCTCTTTTTAATATGTTGACACTGTCTTTTAAAATATTGAACATTTAATAGTAATATCGTTTTGGCAATTTTGTGGTGCAAAACTGAGTGGGTCGAGCAAAACATGTCAACCCTGTTACCCATAGACTACAAATGTTGTAACAATGTATTTTTTTTTGTGAAGCTTGCATTCAATTGCCCCTCCTGGTTGCACACATGTTTCTGTGACAGTTTCCCTGTCATAAGTTGATTTTTTTTCCACCTTTATTTAATTAGGCAAGTCAGTTAACCTTTCTATAGCGGAACCCTCGACAACATTCCGCTGAAAAGGCAGCGTGCGAAATTATATTATTATTTTTTTTGAAATATGTAACTTTCACACATTAACAAGTCCAATACAGCAAATGAAAGATAAACATCTTGTTAATCTACCCATCGTGTCCGATTTAAAAAATGCTTTACAGCTAAAGCACAACATATGATTGTTAGGTCAGAGTCAAGTCACAAAAACACACAGCCATTTTCCAGCCAAAGATAGGAGTCACAAAAAGCAGACGTATAGATAAAATTAATCACTAACCTTTGATGATCTTCATCAGATGACACTCATAGAACATCATGTTACACAATGCATGTATGTTTTGTTCGATAATGTGCATATTTATATCCAAAAATCTGTTTATATTGGCGCGTTACGTGCAGTCATTTTTTGATTCCAAAACATTGGTGATTTTGCAGAAATACTCATAATAAACATTGATAAAAGATGCAAGTGTTGTTCACAGAATTAAAGACTTAACCTTTATTCAACCTCTGTGTCAATTTTGAAAAAGCATAATCTGAGAACGGTGCTCAGAACCCAAAACAGCCAGAGGAATATTCACCGTTTTAGCATCAGCAGATGCTAGAAAAAACACCAAATATTCACTTACCTTTGATCTTCATCAGAAGGCACTTCCAGGAATCCCATTTCCACAATAAATGACTGATTTGTTCCATAAAGCCCATGATTTAGCCACTTGTTAGCGTGTTCAGCCCAGTAATCCAGGCGTGAGCACTTCCTCCAGACAAAAACTCTAAGTTCCTTTACAGTCCGTAGAAACAAGTCAATTCATGTATACAATCAATCTTTAATATTTTTTTAACATAAATCATCAATAAGGTTCCAACCGGATAATTTCATTGTCTGAAGAAAAGCATTGGAACGCCCGCGTCATGAGACCGAGGCTCTCTGCCAGACCACTCACGCAGAGCCCCTCTATAGTAGAATCCTCAACCCAATTTCTAAAGACGGTGACATCTAGTGGAAGCCCTAGGAAGTGCACCCTCATTCATATCTCACTGAGATTTCAATAGGCACTGTTTTGAAAATCGATTTCTCACTTCCTGTTTGGATTCTTTCTCAGGTTTTTGCTTGCCCTATGAGTTCTGTTATACTCACAGACATCATTCAAACAGTTTTAGAAACTTCAGAGTGTCTATCAAATACTAATAATAATATGCATATATTAGCATCTGGGACAGAGTAGGAGGCAGTTCAATCTGGGTACGCTATTCATCCAAAAGTGAAAATGCTGCCCCCTATCCCAAAAAGGTTAAGAACAAATTCAAATTTTCAATGACAGCCTCGGAACAGTGGGTTAACTGCCTTGTTCAGGGGCAGAACGAGAGATTTTTTACCTTGTCAGCTCGGGGATTTGATCTTGCAACCTTTCAGTTACTAGTCCAACACTCTAACCACTAGGCTTGCCACCCCAAATGTTATTACATTTAACATTTACATTACATTTAAGTCATTTAGCAGACGCTCTTATCCAGAGCGACTTACAAATTGGTGCATTCACCTTATGACATCCAGTGGAACAACCACTTTACAATAGTGCATCTAAATATTTTAAGGGGGGTGAGAAGGATTACTTTATCCTATCCTAGGTATTCCTTAAAGAGGTGGGGTTTCAGGTGTCTCCGGAAGGTGGTGATTGACTCCGCTGTCCTGGCGTCGTGAGGGAGTTTGTTCCACCATTGGGGAGCCAGAGCAGCGAACAGTTTTGACTGAGCTGAGCGGGAACTGTACTTCCTCAGTGGTAGGGAGGCGAGCAGGCCAGAGGTGGATGAACGCAGTGCCCTTATTTGGGTGTAGGGCCTGATCAGAGCCTGGAGGTACTGAGGTGCCGTTCCCCTCACAGCTCCGTAGGCAAGCACCATGGTCTTGTAGCGGATGCGAGCTTCAACTGGAAGCCAGTGGAGAGAGCGGAGGAGCGGGGTGACGTGAGAGAACTTGGGAAGGTTGAACACTAGACGGGCTGCGGCGTTCTGGATGAGTTGTAGGGGTTTAATGGCACAGGCAGGGAGCCCAGCCAACAGCGAGTTGCAGTAATCCAGACGGGAGATGACAAGTGCCTGGATTAGGACCTGCGCCGCTTCCTGTGTGAGGCAGGGTCGTACTCTGCGGATCTTGTAGAGCATGAACCTACAGGAACGGGCCACCGCCTTGATATTAGTTGAGAACGACAGTTTGTTGTCCAGGATCACGCCAAGGTTCTTAGCGCTCTGGGAGGAGGACACAATGGAGTTGTCAACCGTGATGGCGAGATCATGGAACGGGCAGTCCTTCCCCGGGAGGAAGAGCAGCTCCGTCTTGCCGAAGTTCAGCTTGAGGTGGTGATCCGTCATCCACACTGATATGTCTGCCAGACATGCAGAGATGCGGTCGCCACCTGGTCATCAGAAGGGGGAAAGGAGAAGATTAATTGTGTGTCGTCTGCATAGCAATGATAGGAGAGACCATGTGAGGTTATGACAGAGCCAAGTGACTTGGTGTATAGCGAGAATAGGAGAGGGCCTAGAACAGAGCCCTGGGGGACACCAGTGGTGAGAGCGCGTGGTGAGGAGACAGATTCTCGCCACGCCACCTGGTAGGAGCGACCTGTCAGGTAGGACGCAATCCAAGCGTGGGCCGCGCCGGAGATGCCCAACTCGGAGAGGGTGGAGAGGAGGATCTGATGGTTCACAGTATCGAAGGCAGCCGATAGGTCTAGAAGGATGAGAGCAGAGGAGAGAGAGTTAGCTTTAGCGGTGCGGAGCGCCTCCGTGATACAGAGAAGAGCAGTCTCAGTTGAATGACTAGTCTTGAAACCTGACTGATTTGGATCAAGAAGGTCATTCTGAGAGAGATAGCGGGAGAGCTGACCAAGGACGGCACGTTCAAGAGTTTTGGAGAGAAAAGAAAGAAGGGATACTGGTCTGTAGTTGTTGACATCGGAGGGATCGAGTGTAGGTTTTTTCAGAAGGGGTGCAACTCTCGCTCTCTTGAAGACGGAAGGGACGTAGCCAGCGGTCAGGGATAAGTTGATGAGCGAGGTGAGGTAAGGGAGAAGGTCTCCGGAAATGGTCTGGAGAAGAGAGGAGGGGATAGGGTCGAGCGGGCAGGTTGTTGGGCGGCCGGCCGTCACAAGACGCGAGATTTCATCTGGAGAGAGAGGGGAGAAAGAGGTCAGAGCACAGGGTAGGGCAGTGTGAGCAGAACCAGCGGTGTCGTTTGACTTAGCAAACGAGGATCGGATGTCGTCGATCTTCTTTTCAAAATGGTTGACGAAGTCATCTGCAGATGGTTATGGTTAGATGGTTAGATCTGTTATGGTTGATGTAAGAAGAAATCATCAATTATGTTACTTTATATTTGCACTAAGTTAAGCACTGCTTCTAAAAACAAAATGTACCTCGAGTGAGGATTTTTATTTGTATTTTTTCATGAAGTTGAAATTGTGAAAGTTACACTTCTCAAAAGGCACCAAATGAGTGGAAAGACTCGTGTACATTTAGAAACCCATTTCAACAGTGAGAAAGTTATGTTAAAAAAAACATGAGTTAGTTATATGGTGTTGTTAGACATATGTATGTAGGCTTCTATTTGGGACTGACTGGGCTATTGCATTCTAATCGTTGTGGCTGCTGTTACAGAGCCGGTTTGTGTTCTTGCTTGGTGGGTGTTGGGCAATAGGTGTTCAGGTGGCGCTATGTTGTAATCAGCCTCTACCTCTGGATCATGTCTCTGGTCAGTGCTCTGCCAGTCATGTGATCCACTTCTCTGCTCCCGGCTATGGGTAAACAGTTGCCTGCCACTCAGAACAACACTGACCTGCAGTCCCATCAGCCAAGTCCTGCTCGTGTGTGGTGTGAGACTCAGAGGCGCCGCTGTGAGGGCCCATTGTTAACACGCAAAATAAACACAGACAGCGACTGAATGCTTTTCTCAGCACTATTTCCCCCCCCCCCCATGAATTTACTCCCCGTGGTTACCCTTTATCAGAGATAAGGAAGCTTAGTCTGACATTATTACCCTCACAGGTCAAAAATTATAATGAAATTACCAAGGATGGGAACCAGTATATACAATTATAAATGGATTCATAAAAAATGTTGTTTTACACCGATCCCACACCACCCACGTATGCGGGAGCTGTGCAGAATATTTTAACGTTAATGAATAATTTCATCCACACTGCTCACATACGTCAGCAAGCTCTTGTGTTACCGAACACGTGGACACACATACACGAACGGTTTAGCCCGGTGATAAGCACAATGAATGTTGTACCACTACTAGCTTAACCGTTTTGGTTTCTCTCTCCCTTCCTCCAGATTAGCCAAGATGGGGAACATGTTTGCAGGCCTGTTTAAGAATCTCTTTGGTAAAAAAGAGATGCGGATTCTGATGGTGGGGCTGGACGCTGCCGGCAAGACCACCATCCTGTACAAGCTCAAACTGGGAGAGATCGTCACCACAATCCCTACCATCGGTGAGTAGCTTAGCCTTATCCCTTTTACCCCTTCTCATCACACACTCCTCACCTAGGTACAAAACCCTCCTGAAATGCTCCCCCAATACCTTGCTCCATGTGATTTTCATGAGGGCTAGGCACCCGTTTGTTTAGTCGTAGGGGAGTGGAAATTAATGTCATACGTACAGCCATGTACTGCCTCTGTCCCCATCTCGTCCGAACCCTGATCACTGCCCACATGCCCAGAGTAGCTGCCTGCATCAGCTGCAGAGCTCCCGCAGGCAGGCAACATCCTGCAATGTGGCTGTTGTCATAGGGATTAAGTGACTTTTAAATATAGGAATGAATGGCCCTCAACATCCCCCCCTCCCCCAAAAATGTTGCATTATATGAATGTAACACAAGGCTGATGACATTACATATTCCAGTAGATGTTCATTCACTTTGCATATTTTATTCAAATATACATTTTAATTTGCAGCTACATTTGAGCAAAGACATTTCATGCAGGTATTTGTGTTAAAGGAGTGATTTGGCTTGCCTGTTTGGGATTGCTGATATGTCATCTCACACAGCCTCTTGGAATGTTAGTGTCTTAGGTTTCTGACAAAACTGATCTCTCGCTTTCTCAGGTTTTAACGTTGAGACGGTAGAATACAAGAACATCAGCTTCACTGTGTGGGATGTGGGCGGTCAGGACAAGATCAGGCCTCTGTGGCGGCACTACTTCCAGAACACCCAAGGTGAGTGGACACTTTCACCAGACCCCCCTCAGCACCATCTTCACTATTTCTGACTTTTTGAGTCAAGACTGTCCCAGGTAAATGTTTTTGTTTTCCTCACCCTCCATCCTTTCTCTCCCTTTGCTTCTCTCAGGTCTAATCTTTGTGGTGGACAGTAACGATCGGGAGAGAGTGAACGAGGCGCGGGAGGAGCTGACAAGGATGCTGGCTGAGGATGAGCTGAGGGACGCTGTGCTTCTTGTGTTCGCTAACAAACAGGTGAACTGACTAACTGGGGAGAGACACTAGTGCGCCAGGAAAACAGTAGTTTCTTTTACCTGCTACACTGGATATGTACATTTATCTTGACGCGTAAAGAGTGGGCCACTTCAATCAAGTTCTCTCGCCGTTAGCTGTGCGTCGAATTCTTTAAAATGGAATCAGCGAGCAATTTTACACTGAGCAGAGCGAGACTAACAGGTGGTCTCTTTTTCCACTAATTTGGTCTCTTAACCAATCAGATCACTAATTGGGCAAAATATCACAATTGGGCTACCTGTGTTAACACAGCCCAAGGCTTCACCAGTAACCTGCATCTGTAATTGGTAGTACAGTATTATTATTCATATGGTTTGCAGATACTAGTAGTTATACTCAAGGTCATACAATGGACTCCCTCTATGCCGATTATTGGAGGACCCAAAAAAGCCAATAGCGATTAATCAGCCGATTTTATTTATTTATATTTTTTTATGTATACATTTGTAATAATGACTATTACAACAATACTGAATGAACAATGAACACTTTTATTTTAACTTATTATAATACATAAATTAAATCAATTTAGTCTTGAATAAATAATGAAACTTGTTCAATTTGGTTTAAATCATGCAAAAACCCGGTGTTGGAGAAGAAAGTAAATGTGCAGTATGTGCCATGTAAAAAAGCTAACGTTTAAGTTCCTTGAGCAGAACATGAGAACACGAAAGCTGGTTGTTCAATATTCCCAGTTCTTTAATATTTCCAGTTAAGAAGTTTTAGATTATAGTTATTATAGGAATTATGACGCATCAACTATTTCTCTCTGCCATTTGTATTTCATATACCTTTGACTATTGGATGTTCTTATTGGCACTTTAGTATTGCCAGCCTAATCTCGGGAGTTGATAGGCTTGAAGTCATAAACAGCGCTGTGCAACAAGCATTGCTAAGAGCTGCTAGCAAACGCAGTAAAGTGCTGTTTGAATGAATGCGTACGAGCCTGCTGCCTACCACTACTCAGGCAGACTACTCTATCAAATCATAGTCTTAATTATAATATAATAAACACAAATATGAGCCTTTGGTCATTAATATTGTAAAATCCGGAAAGTATAATTTCGAAAACAAACGTTTATTCTTTCAGTGAAACACGGAACCTTTCCGTATTTTATCGAACGGGTGGCAACCCTAAGTCTAAATATTGCACAACCTTCAATGTTATGTCATAATTATGCAACATTTTTGCAAATTAGTTCGCAACGAGCCAGGCGGCTCAAACTGTTCTAGTTAATATTGCCTGCTAACATGAATTTCTTTTAAGTAAATAGGCAAGTAAAAAAATATATACTTCTGTGTATTGATTTTAAGAAAGGTATTGATTTTTATGGTTTGGTACATTTGTGCAACAATAGTGCTTTTTTGCTAATGTGCTTTAAATCATCACCCGTTAGGCAAAGTTGAAGTAGGCTGTGATTCGATGATAAATTAACAGGCACCACATTTATTATATGCTAGCTAGCAACTTACCTTGGCTCCTTGCAGCCATAAGGTCCTTTTGATGCTGCTCTCGTGTAAGAGGTGGTCAGCCTGTCACGCAGTTTCCTCGTGGATTGCAATGTAATCGGCCATAATCGGGGTCTAAAAAGGCTGAGTACCGATTATGAAAACTTGAAATCGTCCCTATTTAATCGGTCGACATCTTATACTAAGATGGCTTGTGAAGGTCTGTTGCAGATGCATGTTTTCCCGGGTTAACCCTTTTCTCTCCACTCTTCAGGACCTCCCCAATGCTATGAACGCAGCGGAGATCACAGACAAGCTGGGCCTGCACTCCCTGCGCCAGCGTAACTGGTACATCCAGGCCACCTGCGCTACCAGCGGGGACGGGCTCTACGAGGGCCTCGACTGGCTCTCCAACCAGCTAAAGAACGCAAAATGATCCACCATTCCGCTGTCTGTCTGCGTCTTCGTCTGCGCAGTGTGTTATGGGCGACAGCGCTGGTCCCAGCCCCTCTCTCCTCCCGTCTCTCTCTCCACCCCCTCCAACTATTGGGGCTTTGACCAGTGATACCCCACATACGCGTGTGTGTGAGAGTGCAAGTGTTTGTGTGGATCTTAATGTGTATGTATGTGTGGGTGCATGTGTGTGAGCCGGGAGTGGGAGCAGCCCTGCTGTGCCTTCAACAGTCACTCTCACCCGTGGAAATGACAGCATGGCTAACTCTAGCGCGCCCCCCCATCCCTCCCCTCCTGCCCCACCCGCAGTGGCTCTTAAGACACCCTGGTTTTCACAAGGCAAAGAAAGACCCGGGATGCTAAGTCTTATGTGTAATCTGAAAAATGAATAAAGTTTATAGATTAAAAAAACAACTTTGATTTTACATCCACTAGTGTTGCGATCTGTCAGACACTCTTGTTAAACTGTTGGTTTGAGACTCCACACCATGAAATACATCTCAATGTAACCTGTATCAGGTTGGAAAAAAGACCAATAAAAATAGCTTTTCCATCCTAGATCCTTCTTTGCATTCTTTGGAAAATCATGCTGTTTTGTTCTAGTATGCCCAACTGCATTGTTCTGGCTGTCTTGGGAACACTAGCTAATAAATTATTAGCTAGCATTCAGTCGCTGTCCTAACCCTCAAACATCAATTGAAGCACAACATATTAGTGATGTCACCATGCCCCTCGTCCACTCGTTTCCACCTTAGCCTGAATGATGGTGGTGCTTGATAAGTCCTGCAGGACTTTAGGGTCAGCTGTTTGGTAGACATTACTGACTGAAATGACTTGTTACTATTGTTTTCAGTTTAATAGAATGGAGCAATACTTGTCTGCTGGCTCCATGTCATAAAGTTGTTGTTCCAAAAGGTAACCATGGTGACCAGTTGCTGCCCTCTAGGATCAGAAGCGATGGCCTCTATCACGCTGCATCTTTATTGGTGGCTAACACCACTAAGTGATGTTCCTTTCACAGGGCCTCGTGAGATCATTGATAATGTTTTGATTGAGTGAAAGATCCTTACTACCGGGTATGGAAAACGCAATAAATTGTGTGTGTGTTTTGTGTAGTACTATACTACCTATGCTAGGCAGAGGGTCAGTGTAGTTGAGTGTAGCTAGCCACAGCTCTGCTAGTGTACATGGGATTAGTTGGGTGTTTTCAGCGAGGCCTTTTGAGAGTTGCTCCCACTCTGGCTTTCTCCTCATTACATTTTCTGTTGTCTACTTTTTTCCTTTTTATTATATTTGATTTACATTGTTCTTTTTTGTACAGATGACCTGGTTCCCTTGGTCTAGCATGAGCTGAGGAGCCAGGTGTGCAGTCTTTCAATCAAAATGCTTTAGGATCCTTTGGGTTTGACTTATGAAGGGCTGGTTGTGTTTGGGTTAGCTTTTAGGATGTTTGCAGAGTTGGGCTTTCCTGCAGGGCATGGGGTGGTCCTGATGGGTCACTTCCAGCAGAGGAGGTTGGTGGGAGGAGCTGTAGGAGAATGGTCTCATTGTAATGACTGGAATGGCATAATTGGAACGGAGTCAAATGTGGTTTGGATATGTTTGATACCGTTCCATTGATTCCATTCCAGACATTACATTAAGCCCCTCCTTTAGCGCCTTCCGTCAGCCGCCACTGTGTTTCAGCTGACCTAACACGGCACTCTTCTCCAATTCCTCATAGTGCTGTGTTGTTATCAAGCTCTCATGGCATTCAAAATGCATTACGCTTTACTTTTGTGAACACACACCCTATGCGGGGCCTTCTAGGTTGTTTGATCTTTATGTGTCGTCGGGGTTAGTTATCCCGGTTCTGCTGCACAGGTAGAGTCACAACTTCCCCTTCGCTCCATGTGAAACATGACCAGCTTGCACTATAATAAAATAGTACTGTAACTAGACCATGGAAGGTTGCCTCATCAACCTCTTTACAACAAGCAGCGGGGGAAAGATTGAGCTTTCTGCTCACATCAGCAATGCTCTCATTGACAGCTCTCATTGACAACTCTCTCCCATCAGCATCGCCATAGCAACTACACCAGCAGACAGTTACCATGTGCAAATTAAGCCGCGGCTGTTCTCCACATCAAAACACTGCTTCAAAATGCACACGATAACTGACTGGTTTTCTGTACATCCCATGTATTCCAAATTTAGTTGGGAAACCCTTAGTACACTGTACTGTACACACCCCTGCTGATTGAAGATGACCCTAAGGTCCAAGCCCCACACTGACCTCTTGAGGGAAGGACTGACCTTACCCTTGTATCTGTGTACAACTGGACAATTAGATCTTTTCTTCTTTTTCTTTTATGAATTGTTCCAGAAAATGTTTTCAACAAATGAATAACTCTAATCTAATTTTGGCCTTTTTCCTGTAATGATATTGTAAGGAAAATCCATTGAATTGAATGATGAGCGTCACTTCCGGCATATGGCAAGTAATTCAAGTGTATATGAACTTCTGGATGAACATTTATTGACAATTTCATTTAGTTACCCTTGTTCAGATGTGAAGCTTTCATTTTCAGATCATTTTCTGTACAAAATGACACAAGGTGTGTGTGCATATGTGTTTTCTTTTACTTAAGGATTTCCCTTTGTTTTTAGCTTGTTTTTAACCCATCTTGTAACATCTGAGAAATGCACTATAATAAAGAGATCTCTATTACAAATCTCTTGTATATTTATTTCATGAAAATATCAAATAGATGCTTAGTTACTGAAACACTAGGCTAAAATAGGCTTAGATACTGAAACACTGGGCTAAAATAGGCTTAGATACGGAAACACTGGGCTAAAATAGGCTTAGATACGGAAACACTGGGCTAAAATATGCTTAGTTTACTGAAACACTGGGTTAAAATAGGCTTAGTTACTGAAACATCAGTTTCACAATTCCATCACAGTAAGAACCTATTCATTACATTGGAACAGAGATCATATTCAACAAGGGTTCACCTTTAAGGTTTTCAGGCTAACATGAGTGTTTTTGAGTTACATAAATCACAAAGGAATGTCAAGAGCACCTGATGCAGATTTTCCTAGGCTGCAATTACACGTCTTAGTCACAGTGTGGCACTACCTACAAAATAATAGTATTATGTTTCTCTCTTGTTTCAGAGAATAAGTGGTGCAGCATGCTTTCTCCCACTGACAGAAAACACTTTCATAGCAGGGGGTTCAGGGAGGCTTGGCCTGCAGAGGCTCAGTCTGTCTTTTCCTGTAGTGTCTGCTAGAGAGAACTGGGGTGGTTTTAGGCCATGTTTGTGTGTCCCCTCCATGGCAAGGTAAACCACACACATCAATTCTATGCTAGCTTTTGTGTACTTTTTCAGTAAAAAAAAGGTGATTGTTTCACCATCTCATTGTCTCAGGTCCATTGACCCGCCCAGAATTATGGTCAGTAATGCGGTTAGAGCTGGGCGATATATCTGGAATACTGGTATACCGATATGGATTTTTACAATATACGATATGTTGATACAGTGATAAATAAATTAAAAGTTTTACAAAGTTGACTTCATCGCTGTCAATTTGGTCCTAGTTTGGTTGAGTATAAATAGCCTAATCAGAATGGAGAAAGCCCATTATAACCACTTAGAATTCATTTGTTGCCACCCTAGGGTCATAAAACATATTTAAAACTTTTATCATTCAAAAACATTAAATACTGTTAAATACTGACATAAAAAATAACATGATATGATATTTTGGCTATGTTGCCCACCCCATAATGTGGTTATTCAGGAATAAGTGTAATGACCTCTGGAATTCCCCTGATGAATCAATAATATGTGGCATGTAAACTTTGTATCGGTTAACCCGAAGTCAAAAAATGATGCTTTCAAAGAACGCTCGGAGCACTTTCACCTACTTCTGTCATCATTTGACAGGTGATCTATCGCAATATCATTTCCCAATTTCCTCAGACCAGGCTGGGATTGAGTATTAAGCAAGTCAATATCCCAAAGAATGTCCCTGTGTGGAGCTTAGAACAAGCCCTTAGATATACTTGACAGGGGACCATATCCCATTTGCAGTTATATCTTCTGAAGGGGTCCATACGGTTTAGGTGAAGCTCATGCAGACGGTTCATTATCCTCTTTGTTTGGGTTCCCCAAATTCTACAAAGGATTCAAGGAATCAGGTCGAGGTATCTGGATTCGATTTAGATTTTTACATGCCCAGTGTTTTTCATTCGGAAAAGAAAGCTTCATTTTCTTTCCTTCATCTCATAGAAAGGGAGGATATAACATTGGAAAGGAGTCTTAGGGAATGTTCCTCATATGAAGCGAACGTTATTGGAACCCCCTTGAAGTATAGCGACAATATCAAATGACAATAGAGAGTGATCTCCCCTTGTTACGCCCTACATCTTGGCTGTCTGATGTAACAGGTCATGTGACATGTGACATATTGAAGTCAGTGTGATGGATTAGAGTCTTATCCCCATGCCAACTGACACTTGTCCCCTTGGAAACGTGCCTATCTCACCTGTCATGCATGTAGCAATTTACACCGTTTTCAAGTACCTGCCATTGAGATTGAAAACAAGGTGATGTTGATCACAAAGGAGAGACGGCTTGTTCTTTCCCTTTGTGAGGTGACAGCCACTCACCAGCAGGAGAGGGTTTGATCACACATACTGCATAGTATTTTTGCTCTCATAAAAATTCATATGCATATCCATATGAAATGGATCTATATCAGTATGCACCTAATGAAGACCATCTGACAGTGGTGCAGCATGTATGGCTTTGTTACTGTCAGAGTCAGATATATGCAGATATAGTAGCTACAGTGTATATTGGAATCCCCCATAATCCTCTCTTTCTCCTCCAGACCAAATTTTCATGATTTGCTTTTAGTGTACCATCAGGAACCAAATTAGATAATTAGTGTTGATGGACTAATCATGATGATTTAATTTGTCTCTTTGATTATTTGTTGTGGTATTAATACTCTGTGTGTAGCTGGGTAGGGGGTCTGGGAAAGGAAGGGCATTATATTCACATTAGCAGGCACCTGGCTCAATCCTCTCAACAGACGTGGCTGTCATGATTCTAATGACGACACCTGAGAAGTCTCTCCAAAGGAGATCTTGCGATGGTTCAGTATGGCCCTTCCCAAACTCCTCAATAGTTTAACTGTTGACCTTTCCTGACAAGGCCCACATGGGAGTGCTGTTCTGACAGAGAGAGAGAAGAGGGTAGAGAGAGACCCCCTATCCCCCAGATGTCCACTTTAAACATATTTATTTATTTAACTAGGCGGGTCAGTTAAGAACAAATTCTTATTTACAAGGACGGCCTACCCCAGCCAAACCCTAACCTGGACAGCGCTGGGCCAATTGTGTGCTGCCCTATGGGACTCCCAATCACGGCCGGTTGTGATACAGCCTGGAATCGAACCGGGGCCTGTAGTGATGCCTTTAGCACTGAGATGCAATGCCTTAGACCGCTGCGCTGCTCAGAAGCCCAATATATATCTCTACCACGTTCTCCATATTTCTCTGCCATTAAAAATCTCCCATGATTGAGAATCCTCTTTATTCCATCTTTCAGATTGAAATTGGATTGGTTTAGTCAGGTTTTAGGGGGAAAGACATTGTAATTAGAGATGACAGTGGTGTGTGTGGTAAAACCAGTGTGTCTGTCCGTCCGTCCGTCTGTGTCTGTGTGTCTGCATGCGCGTGTGAATGTCTCACTCCCACCTGAAGGGAGACCAGAGGTAGGTGTTACCTCACACTCAGTGACAGCCCTGTGTTTGAAAAGCCCACTGGCACTACTGAAAGGGAACTCAGAGAGACAGGCTCATCACCTCCTGCAGGGTGCCAAGCAGACTGCAGACTGTCTCCTTTCACATGCACACTACATCCCTCTAACAGAAATACCAGAGCTTGGGAAAACACCTCAACTGTAATGTTGTTTATGAAAACACCTCAACTGTAATGTTGCTTATGAAAACACCTCAACTGTAATGTTGCTTATGAAAACACCTTAACTGTAATGTTGCTTAGGAAAACACCTCAACTGTAATGTTGCTTATGAAAACACCTCAACTGTAATGTTGCTTATGAAAACACCTTAACTGTAATGTTGCTTATGAAAACACCTCAACTGTAATGTTGCTTATGAAAACACCTCAACTGTAATGTTGCTTATGAAAACACCTCAACTGTAATGTTGCTTGGGAAAACATCTCAACTGTAATGTTGCTTATGAAAACACATCAACTGTAATGTTGCTTGGGAAAACACCTCAACTGTAATGTTGCACCGTAACCTAACAAGCAAACACTGAATTTGGCTTTACTAGTGTGTGATGATGGGTAATTACCCCTCTCCGCCTTGCTGCTATGTAGAAACTACCTAAACATGTCAGTGTCTGCTCTCACCACTAGAGGGTAGCAAAGTTCCATTTAGCTCACCGCTGGCCTTCTATTTGGTTTCTGATCTGCACACACACACACACACACACACACACACACACACACACACACACACACACACACACACACACACACACACACACACACACACACACACACACACACACACACACACACACACACACACACACACACACACACACAGAGGATTTAAATGAGGGTCATAGTGGAACTGCCTAGCTCACAGAAATGCTAAGAAAAATGTTGGGGCTATAATTACGAAATAGTGAATAATGTAGGTTGATGAGGGCTGAAGTGCATGGTGGGTTGATGAGGGCTGAAGATCAATCATGGTGGGTTGATGAGGGCTGAAGATCATGGTGGGTTGATGAGTGCAGAGGATCATGGTGGGTTGATAAGGGCTGAAGATCAATCATGGTGGGTTGATGAGGGCTGAGGATCATGGAGGGTTGATGAGGGCTGAGGATCATGGTGGGTTGATGAGGGCTGAGGATCATGGTGGGTTGATGAGGGCAGAGGATCATGGTGGGTTGATGAGGGCTGAAGATCATGGTGGGTTGATGAGGGCTGAGGATCATGGTGGGTGGATGAGGGCAGAGGATCATGGTGGGTTGATGAGGGCTGAAGATCAATCATGGTGGGTTGATGAGGGCTGAGGATCATGGTGGGTTGATGAGGGCTGAGGATCATGGTGGGTTGATGAGGACTGAGGATCATGGTGGGTTGATGAGGGCTGAGGATCATGGTGGGTTGATGAGGGCTGAGGATCATGGTGGGTTGATGAGGGCTGAGGATCATGGTGGGTTGATGAGGGCTGAGGATCACGGTGGGTTGATGAGTGCTGAAGATCAATCATGGTGGGTTGATGAGGGCAGAGGATCATGGTGGGTTGATGAGGGCTGAGGATCATGGTGGGTTGATGAGGGCTGAGGATTATGGTGGGTTGATGAGGGCTGAGGATCATGGTGGGTTGATGAGGGCTGAAGATCATGGTGGGTTGATGAGGGCTGAAGATCATGGTGTGTTGATGAGGGCTGAGGATCATGGTGGTTTGATGAGGGCTGAGGATCATGGTGGGTTGATGAGGGCTGAGGATCATGGTGGGTTGATGAGGGCAGAGGATCATGGTGGGTTGATGAGGGCTGAAGATCAATCATGGTGGGTTGATGAGGGCTGAGGATCATGGTGGGTTGATGAGGGCTGAGGATCATGGTGGGTTGATGAGGGCTGAAGATCATGGTGGTTAAAGAGGGCAGAGGATCATGGTGGTTAATGAGGGCTGAGGATCATGGTGGTTAATGAGGGCAGAGGATCATGGTGGGTTGATGAGGGCAGAGGATCATGGTGGTGGTGATGAGGGTCTGTTTATATAAAACGGAGCCCATACTATGGTAGCTCGACCACTGCTCCATGGTTCTCTCTACAGCATGATTTCAGATGGACAATTCTCCATGGTGACGTTACCTTGGAAACAGCACCTTACTTATTTATAGAGAGTGGTTGGGCAGACATGGAAAAGAAAGGAGATCAGGAGACATGGACTCTTTGCCACAGGATGTGTGTGTGGTGATAGTGGGCAGTTTTACATCTTAGTTTTCATGCTATTGTTGAGGGTTGCTTAACGAGGACGCTCTGTCATCGCTAAGGAGAGAGTCTGGCCGGCTGATTCAATGATTGGTTGATGTGGGTGAGATCTTGCTAGTCACATCTCATGCCTAGAATCCCTTGCTTATGGAGTGTGATTTTAGGAGTGATCTGCTAGTGAAATGCTTTTTGATTGTTCCTTTTGTAACAGTGGATGTTGACCCTATATATGCAAAAAATAATGTATGATAAACATGCAGACGTAAAAAAATATATCTTAGCGTTCACCAAATTCACACGCAGACACACACCAACAAACACACCCGACAGTTTAACACCGGTAACACACTCTTTCCCTCCCACACATGGCCAAACAGAGGCCGGCTGAACCTGACCTTTAGAAGGAGGTCTCTGCGGAGTGCCTACGTCCAACTTGATCAGAGGCATCACACCCCCAATTTACCAGCACATTAATCCCCCCCCCCGGAGCACTGATCAGCATGCCAGCCCAGGGGATCTCTGATCCATCCTGTCCTAATGTATCCCATAGGGAGTCACTGCAGGTCCATCTGAAGGGAGGGGTGAGAAGGAGAGAGGAAGTGAGGGAGAGAAAGAGAGAGAGAAGCATGCGTGACAAGCCTCTCTATCTGCCATTCCTTATTTCCTGTCCTGTCAAGATGGACTAAGAGCAGGACTAAGAGCATATTGTTCTGTAGGGCTGTTAGTATGATCTTAGAGATAGCAACAACAATACATCTTCCAGTACATTTCTCTTAATTTTTTTCCACAAACACCGCCTATAATTATCTAATAATTTCTCCCTCATTGATCCCACATACGTAGACCAAAACACCCTCTGCATGGCACGCCAGAATCACAGTCTGCACTCAGCCATGTGTCTGATCCTCATGAGCCTGCACGCCCCCACACACACACGCTCACGTGTAACAGTATAACTTTAGACCATCCCTTCGCCCATACCCGGGCGCGAGCCAGGGACCCTCTGTGCACACATCAACAACAGTCACCCACGAAGCATCATTACCCATCACTCCACAAAAGCCGTGGCCCTACTACTTCAAGGTCTCAGAGCAAGTGACGTCACCGATTGAAACGCTATTTAGCGCGTACCACCGCTATCTAAGCTAGCTGTTTCACATCCGTTCCACACGCATGCACGAACACACACACAGGCACACGCATACACACACAGGCACACACACACACACACACACACACACACACACACACACACACACACACACACACACACACACACACACACACACACACACACACACACACACACACACACACACACACACACACACACACACACACACACACACACACACACACACACACACGCACAGGCACATGCACACACACACGCACACACATACACGCACACACACACACACACATCAGCATGCAACACAATCCAGTTCACATGGTGACAGACATTCATCCACCCACACTGCTCCACACACGCGCAAACACAGCCCACCCCCAAATCTGTCCTCATCCATAAAGACCACGACTCATCTCCTACCATCCACATCGCCATGGAAACACCAGATTTGGTCAGTTGATTGGCGAGGCTTCGCCGCTGTATGTGAAGGAGGCCAGGTACTGGGGAGCAGCACACTTTGATTGATAAGGGAGTCAAATCCATAGTCTGATCATACTGGTGCTGTCTGAATGGTGAAACAAAAGAGATAGGGCTGATTCCACATTATCTCACTCTGTTCTGTGTTAACACTGACATTGGTGCTACAATATTGACTGCGATGTTGCTGACTTGTGGGCAATCATGGGTAAAATGCAAATCAGGAAGCCCACGATGATGTTGCTCATTGGTTTAGATGGACAGTAGTCTCTATCATGGAGATGCACTGATGCCTATGGTATATGGCCTAGCTCCTACTGTGTAATACACTGCTCAAAAAAATAAAGGGAACACTAAAATAACACATCCTACATCTGAATGAATTAAATATTCTTATTAAATACTTTTTTCTTTACATAGTTGAATGTGCTGACAACAAAATCACACAAAAATGATCAATTATCAAAATTATCAATGGAAATCAAATCAACCATGGAGGTCTGGATTTGGATTCACACTCAGAATTAAAGTGGAAAACCACACTACAGGCTGATCCAACTTTGATGTGATGTCCTTAAAACAAGTCAAAATGAGCCTCAGTAGTGTGTGTGGCCTCCACGTGCCTGTATGACCCCCCTACAATGCCTGGGCATGCTCCTGATGAGGTGGCGGAAGGTCTCCTGAGGGATCTCCTCCCAGACCTGGACTAAAGCATCCGCCAACTCCTGGACAGTCTGTGGTGCAACGTGGCGTTGGTGGATGGAGCGAGACATGATGTTCCAGATGTGCTCAATTGGATTCAGGTCTGGGGAACGGGCGGGCCAGCATCAATGCCTTTCTCTTGCAGGAACTGCTGACACACTCCAGCCACATGAGGTCTAGCATTGTCTTGCATTAGGAGGAACTCAAGGCCAACCGCACCAGCATATGGTCTCACAAGGGGTCTGAGGATCTCATCTCGGTACCTAATGGCAGTCAGGCTACCTCTGGCGAGTACATGGAGGGCTGTGCGGCCCCCCCAAAGAAATGCCACCCCACACCATGACTGACCCACCGCCAAATCGGTCATGCTGGAGGATGTTGCAGGCAGCAGAACGTTCTCCACGGCGTCTCCAGACTGTCACGTCTGTCACGTGCTCAGTGTGAACCTGCTTTCATCTGTGAAGAGCACAGGGCGCCAGTGGCGAATTTGCCAATCTTGGTGTTCTCTGGCAAATGCCAAACGTCCTGCACGGTGTTGGGCTGTAAGCACAACCCCCACCTGTGGACGTCGGGCCCACATACCACCCTCATAGAGTCTGTTTCTGACCGTTTGAGCAGACACATGCACATTTGTGGCCTGCTGGAGGTCATTTTGCAGGGCTCTGGCAGTGCTCCTCCTGTTCCTCCTTGCACAAAGGCGGAGGTAGCGGTCCTGCTGCTGGGTTGTTGCCCTCCTACGGCCTCCTCCACGCCTCCTGATGTACTGGCCTGTCTCCTGGTAGCGCATCCATGCTCTGGACATTACGCTTACAGACACAGCAAACCTTCTTGCCACAGCTCACATTGATGTGCCATCCTGGATGAGCTGCACTACCTGAGCCACTTGTGTGGGTTGTAGACTCCGTCTCATGCTACCACTAGAGTGAAAGCACCGCCGGCATTCAAAAGTGACCAAAACATCAGCCAGGAAGCATAGGAACTGAGAAGTGGTCTCTGGTTATCACCTGCAGAACCACTCCTTTATTGGGGGTGTCTTGCTAATTGCCTATAATTTCCACCTGTTGTCTATTCCATTTCCACAACAGCATGTGAAATGTATTGTCAATCAGTGTTGCTTCCTAAGTGGACAGTTTGATTTAACAGAAGTGTTATTGACTTGGAGTTACATTGTGTTGTTTAAGTGTTCCCTTTATTTTTTTGAGCAGTGTATATAGAGCATAAGAGGTTAATTAATGAATTAAATGTTAGTCAGTATATTGGATCAGGCTGGGTTCACTGTACATTGCAGTATTTGTGTATCCACTGGCTTGACATCCATCATGTTCTCCACATGCACTACTATACCCCTATTCTAACCTCTAGTGCCCAAAGAAACCTATACTCCCCTACAGATTTACATGGATAGTGAAGCTAAAACTCTTAATTTGGCTCTGTACTCCAGCATTTTGGTTTAAGATCTCATATTTTTTTATGAGTTGACAGCATAGAATGTCACCTTCTATTGGAGGATATTTTCATACATATTTGTTTTTCTGTGAATATTGAGAAAGTTACAGACGCACGAAGACGATACCCCCAAAACATGCTAACCTCTCACCATTACCAATAACAGGGGTGGTTAGCATTTTTTGGGGGGTATGATATTTTTGCCTCTGTAACTTACTCGCTCATCATTATTCATGATTCATTAATGATTATCCATGATCATGGTAGCATCCGCATTAATATGGAAATGTTCCGAAACATATTATATTGTTATTTACAATGAAGATGACTCCAAAATTACACAATACTGTAATGGTTTTCTTCACCTGAACGAGAGGCGGACCAAAGCGCAGCGTGGTTGTTTTGATTCATGCTTTAATAAATCACTTCACATGAACAAACTAACAAAAAACAAGAAATGTGAAAACTCAAAACAGTCCTATCTGGTGCACACACAGAGACAGGAACAATCACCCACAAACACACAGTGAAACCCAGGCTACCTAAGTATGATTCTCAATCAGAGACAACTAATGACACGTGATTGAGAACGATACTAGGCCGAAACATAGAAATACCCAAAACCTAGAAAAACAAACATAGACTTCCCACCCAACTCACGCCCGACCATACTAAATAAATACAAAAGAAATGAAATAAAGGTCAGAACGTGAAGTCGCTCTGGATAAGAGCGTCTGCTAAATGACTTAAATGTAAATGTAAATGTAAATGTGACAAATACATTATTTACCATTCGTTTCTATTGGGCCCAACATAATCTGAAATACAACCAAATCAAGTTGCAAATGTGTCCAACAAGTTTGTAGTGTCACTAGTAGTCACTGTGTACCAGGAACATGGGACCAAATACTAAACTTTTGACCAAATTGAATATACCATAAGTGAATTTGTCCAAATACTTATGACACCTTCAAATTGGGGGGACAAGATACATAAAGTGCTTTCATTCCTAAATGCTAAAACATATATGTATGAAAATACATATATTCTGTGCTATTGCCTCAAAAAACATTTGATCTCAAATTCAAGATGTTGGAGTATAAAGCCAAATGATCTGATCAAATAAATATGTAGGGGAGTGTATATTTCATTCTATAGTACACTCCATCCAAGATGCAGGGTTATTGTGTTATTGGCTGGAGGTAGCTGTGAAGGTTACCGTTTGAGAGGTGAGTGACTGAATGTGTGAGAGAGTGTAAGAGTGGTGGAGGCGAGGTTGAAGGATGATCGATGCACCCCCCCTTACCAAACACGTCCCCTCCTCGAGCATCCAGCCAACCACATTGTCATTGACATTCCCCTACAGTACCACCACTGGAGCGAGGGCAGATCTATTGTGCCAGTGCTTGTATGGGTGAAAGGCTTTCTGGGCCGGTGAGCTCGCAATGCCTGGATGGAGAGAACAGAGAGGGGTGGTGATGAAGAGGATGACGAAGATGACAAACAGTGTTAGCCCTAGGGGACGAGCCAGTTTTATAAGCTCAGCCCTGGGAAATGCAAAATGTCAGCAATTAACCTGTAGATATGTTTAGATTAATAGCATCATTGCACCACCTATAGTATTGTAACCTGCTCGATGAGCTATTGAAGAAGGTGGTCCCAAGCAGAATATTATCAAGTTGTTATGTGCAGTGATCAGCTCAACCTAAAAACATAACATCTAAACCATTTTCCAGACCCATTCTCCATGTATCACCAGGGGCGGATTTAGTGATTTGGAGGACCCAGGCAGAGACCAGTCTGAGCCCTCCCCAATGGGTTTTATAGTAAAGACATGTAATTTAACTGTAAAAATGTATTACATTTTAATGTGCCATGAACACAACCAATTATTGTCAAACAAATCACTTGAAAAAGTAGGTTAGCTTCGCACGTCCATCCCATATAATTCCAGCATCTGAACAGTGCACCAAAACAGCTCAAATACACCTTGGCATAGATTCTACAAGTGTCGGGAACTCTATTGAAGGGATGTGACTAAGGTTGCAAAATTCTGGGAACTTTCAATAAGCGTTCTTTCTTCCTCTGCCCTGCTCTGCTGCTGTCACATTGTCTAATGATTGGAGACAGGTGCAGGAATACTTAATAGGGGGTTTTCTTTACTCCACCCAAACAAAAGAGCGAGGTGTAAACCTCTAAATAATAGACGGGATGAGACCCGTAAAACAAGTGCACAATAACACGTAGCTGTTATGCAGGTGAATGAGGACCCAAAAGCGACTTGGCGAAAACAGAGTCTTTAATCCAGTAAAGTAAAAATACAATCAAATAAAACAATTTCCACTCGTAATGACGAGAACCGACTGGAGACTTGATCTTGAACTGCAGGTTGCCTCGGGAAGGCACTTGAACTTAGCAGACTCAGACACCTGCTCACCACGCAGCATCTGAGGGAAACACGACACGACAGGGCGATACACAAACACAGCACGGTGAACAATAGACAAGGATCCGACAGGACAGGAACGGAAAACAAGGGAAGAAATAGGGACTCTAATCAGGGGAAAAGATAAGGAACAGGTGTGGGAAGACTAAATGATTGATTAGGGGAATAGGAACAGCTGGGAGCAGGAACGAAACGATAGAGAGAAGAGAGAGAGGAAGGGAGAGAGAAAAAGGGGAACGAACCTAAAAAGACCAGCAGGGGGAAAACGAACAGAAGGAAAAGCAAAATGACAAGCTGATATAAGACAAAACATGACAGTACCCCCCCACTCACCGAGCGCCTCCTGGCGCTCTCGAGGAGGAACACTGGCGGCAACGGAGGAAATCATAGATCAAACGGTCCAGCACGTCCCGAGAAAGAACCCAACTCCTCTCCTCAGGACCGTAACGAAAAACGATAAAAAGGGAAACTAGGGTACTACTCTAAAAAAAAAATGAGACACGGGTAGAGAACTGAAAACTTTAGAGCAAACAGGACCAAACAGGCCAGGAGAGTAACAACTAGGGACAGACTGAGACACAGCAAGGGCAGGAACAAGAACAGGAGAGATGCGATGGCAGGGAACAGACTGAGACCCAGCAAGACCAGGAGCAGAAGCAGAATTTTTTTTTTTTACCAGACTTCTTCTGCGCGCAGTCTGAACACGCAGCCACGAAACGGCGCGTGTCACGCTCCCGAGTAGGCCACCAAAACCGCTGGCGAATAGAAGCAAGCGTACCCCGAACGCCGGGATGGCCAGCTAACTTGGCAGAGTGAGCCCACTGAAGAACAGCCAGACGAGTAGAAACAGGAACGAAAAGAAGGTTACTAGGACAAGCGCGCGGCGACGCAGTGTGCGTGAGTGCTTGCTTAACCTGTCTCTCAATTCCCCAGACAGTCAACCCGACAACACTCCTTAACAGGAAGGATCCCCTCGGGATCGGTAGAAGCCACATCATAGTTACGTTCCGACGGTGACAGGCGATGAGAAAAATACGCACAAGGGTGGACCCCATCGTCAGTATCGGAGCGCTGGGACAGAATGGCTCCCACGCCCACCCCGACGCGTCAACCTCAACAATAAACGGTTTAGTGACGTCAGGTGCAACAAGGATAGGAGCGGATGCAAAACGCTTCTTGAAGAGATCAGGACAACAATCATACGACCGGTGAGGAGGAAGGGAGTTGGTTCTGGACCGACTGAAGACCGTGCGCAGACCATGATATTCCTCCGGCACTCCTGTCAAATCACCAGGTTCCTCCTGAGAAGAGGGGACAGAACAAACAGGAGAAATAGCAGACATTAAACACTTCACATGACAAGAAACGTTCCAGGAAAGGATAGAATTACTAGACCAATCAAAAGAAGGATTATGACACACTAGCCAGGGATGACCCAAAACAACAGGTGTAAAAGGTGAACAAAAAATCAAAAAAGAAATGGTCTCACTATGGTTACCAGATACAGTGAGGGTTAAAGGTAGTGTTTCACATAATATACTGGGGAGAGGACTACCATCCAAGGCGAACATGACCGTGGGCTCCCCTAACTGTCTGAGAGGAATGTCATGTTCCCGCGCCCAGGCTTCGTCCATAAAACAGCCCTCTGCCCCAGAGTCTATTAATGCACTGCAGGAAGCTGCCGATCCGGTCCAGCGTAGATGGACCGGTAAAGTAGTACATGTACTTGACGGAGAGGACCGTCTAGTAGCGCTTATCAGTCGCCCTCCGCTTACTGATGAGCTCTGGCCTTTAACTGGACATGAAATGACAAAATGACCAGCGGAACCGCAATAGAGACAGAGGCGGTTGGTGATTCTCCGTTCCCTCTCCTTAGTCGAGATGCGAATACCCCCAGCTGCATGGGCTCAACACCTGAGTCAGTGGGGAAAGACGGTAGTGTCGGAGAGAGGGGAGACACAGTTAACGCGAGCTCTCTTCTATGAGCTCGGTGACGAAGATCTACCCGTCGTTCAATGCGAATAGCGAGTTCAATCAAAGAATCCACGCTGGATGGAACCTCCCGAGAGAGAATCTCATCCTTAACCTTAGCGTGGAGTCCCTCCAGAAAACGAGCGAGCAACGCCTGCTCGTTCCAGTTACTGGAGGCAGCAAGAGTGCGAAACTCTATAGAGTAATCCGTTATGGATCGATTACCTTGACATAGGGAAGACAGGGACCAGGAAGCTTCTTTCCCAAAAACTGAACGATCAAAAACTCTTATCATCTCCTCCTTAAAGTTCAGATAATTGTTAGTACACTCAGCGCTTGCCTCCCAGATAGCTGTGCCCCACTGCCGAGCCCGACCAGTAAGGAGTGATATGACGTAGGCAATCCGAGCTCTCTCTCTTGAGTATGTGTTGGGTTGGAGAGAGAACACTATATCACACTGGGTGAGAAAGGAGCGGCACTCAGTGGGCTGCCCAGAATAACATGGTGGGTTATTAACCCTAGGTTCCGGAGGCTCGGAAGACCCGGAAGTAGCTGGTGGCACGAGACGAAGACTCTGATACTGTCCTGAGAGGTCGGAGACCTGAGCGACCAGGGTCTCAACGGCATGCCGAGCAGCAGACAATTCCTGCTCGTGTCTGCCGAGCATCGCTCCCTGGAACTCGAGAGTAGAGTAGAGAGAATCCATAGTCGCTGGGTCCATTCTTGGTCGGATCCTTCTGTTATGCAGGTGAATGAGGACCCAAAAGCGACTTGGCGAAAACAGAGTCTTTAATCCAGTAAAGTAAAAATACAATCAAATAAAACAATTTCCACTCGTAATGACGAGAACCGACTGGAGACTTGATCTTGAACTGCAGGTTGCCTCGGGAAGGCACTTGAACTTAGCAGACTCAGACACCTGCTCACCACGCAGCATCTGAGGGAAACACGACACGACAGGGCGATACACAAACACAGCACGGTGAACAATAGACAAGGATCCGACAGGACAGGAACGGAAAACAAGGGAAGAAATAGGGACTCTAATCAGGGGAAAAGATAAGGAACAGGTGTGGGAAGACTAAATGATTGATTAGGGGAATAGGAACAGCTGGGAGCAGGAACGAAACGATAGAGAGAAGAGAGAGAGGAAGGGAGAGAGAAAAAGGGGAACGAACCTAAAAAGACCAGCAGGGGGAAAACGAACAGAAGGAAAAGCAAAATGACAAGCTGATATAAGACAAAACATGACAGTACCCCCCCACTCACCGAGCGCCTCCTGGCGCTCTCGAGGAGGAACACTGGCGGCAACGGAGGAAATCATAGATCAAACGGTCCAGCACGTCCCGAGAAAGAACCCAACTCCTCTCCTCAGGACCGTAACGAAAAACGATAAAAAGGGAAACTAGGGTACTACTCTAAAAAAAAAATGAGACACGGGTAGAGAACTGAAAACTTTAGAGCAAACAGGACCAAACAGGCCAGGAGAGTAACAACTAGGGACAGACTGAGACACAGCAAGGGCAGGAACAAGAACAGGAGAGATGCGATGGCAGGGAACAGACTGAGACCCAGCAAGACCAGGAGCAGAAGCAGAATTTTTTTTTTACCAGACTTCTTCTGCGCGCAGTCTGAACACGCAGCCACGAAACGGCGCGTGTCACGCTCCCGAGTAGGCCACCAAAACCGCTGGCGAATAGAAGCAAGCGTACCCCGAACGCCGGGATGGCCAGCTAACTTGGCAGAGTGAGCCCACTGAAGAACAGCCAGACGAGTAGAAACAGGAACGAAAAGAAGGTTACTAGGACAAGCGCGCGGCGACGCAGTGTGCGTGAGTGCTTGCTTAACCTGTCTCTCAATTCCCCAGACAGTCAACCCGACAACACTCCCAACAGGAAGGATCCCCTCGGGATCGGTAGAAGCCACATCATAGTTACGTTCCGACGGTGACAGGCGATGAGAAAAATACGCACAAGGGTGGACCCCATCGTCAGTATCGGAGCGCTGGGACAGAATGGCTCCCACGCCCACCCCCGACGCGTCAACCTCAACAATAAACGGTTTAGTGACGTCAGGTGCAACAAGGATAGGAGCGGATGCAAAACGCTTCTTGAAGAGATCAGGACAACAATCATACGACCGGTGAGGAGGAAGGGAGTTGGTTCTGGACCGACTGAAGACCGTGCGCAGACCATGATATTCCTCCGGCACTCCTGTCAAATCACCAGGTTCCTCCTGAGAAGAGGGGACAGAACAAACAGGAGAAATAGCAGACATTAAACACTTCACATGACAAGAAACGTTCCAGGAAAGGATAGAATTACTAGACCAATCAAAAGAAGGATTATGACACACTAGCCAGGGATGACCCAAAACAACAGGTGTAAAAGGTGAACAAAAAATCAAAAAAGAAATGGTCTCACTATGGTTACCAGATACAGTGAGGGTTAAAGGTAGTGTTTCACATAATATACTGGGGAGAGGACTACCATCCAAGGCGAACATGACCGTGGGCTCCCCTAACTGTCTGAGAGGAATGTCATGTTCCCGCGCCCAGGCTTCGTCCATAAAACAGCCCTCTGCCCCAGAGTCTATTAATGCACTGCAGGAAGCTGCCTGTCATGCAGGTAAAAGAGGACCCAAAAGCGACTTAACAGAAACAGAGTTTATTAAAGTCCAAAACGGAATAACAGAATTCCTCTAGACTTGTAGAGGGGAAACAACTGGAGAAGCGGCCACAGACTGCAGGTCGCTTCGGGTAGGCGCAGGCCGTAGTCGACTGAGACACCTGCTCACACGC
This sequence comes from Oncorhynchus gorbuscha, assembly GCF_021184085.1. NCBI lineage: Eukaryota > Metazoa > Chordata > Actinopteri > Salmoniformes > Salmonidae > Oncorhynchus > Oncorhynchus gorbuscha. The sequence goes on along the minus strand of NC_060198.1, from coordinate 29,194,352 downwards.
AGCATCTGATGAAGGCACAAAACACGACAGGACAGGGTGATACACAATCACGGCAAAAACACGACAGGACAGGGCGAAACGCAATCACGGCATGGTGAATACAATACAAGGAACCGACGGGACAGGAACGGATCATAAAGGAATAAATAGGGACTCTAATCAGGGGAAAGGATCGGGAACAGGTGTGGGAAGACTAAATGATGATTAGGGGAATAGGAACAGCTGGGAGCAGGAACGGAACGACAGAGAGAAGAGAGAGCGAGAGAGTGAGAGAGGGAGGGGAGAGAGAGGGATAGAACCAAACAAGACCAGCAGAGGGAAACGAATAGCATGGGGAGCACAGGGACAAGACATGACAATAAATGACAAACATGACAGTACCCCCCACTCACCGAGCGCCTCCTGGCGCACTCGAGGAGGAATCCTGGCGGCAACGGAGGAAATCATCGATGAGCGAACGGTCCAGCACGTCCCGAGACGGAACCCAACTCCTCTCCTCAGGACCGTAACCCTCCCAATCCACTAGGTATTGGTGACCCCGTCCCCGAGAACGCATGTCCATAATCTTATGTACCTTGTAAATAGGTGCGCTCTCGACAAGGACGGGAGGGGGAGGGAAGACGAACGGGGTGCGAAGAAAGGGCTTAACACAGGAGACATGGAAGACAGGATGGACGCGACGAAGATGTCGCGGAAGAAGCAGTCGCACAGCGACAGGATTGACGACCTGGGAGACACGGAACGGACCAATGAACCGCGGAGTCAACTTACGAGAAGCTGTCGTAAGAGGAAGGTTGCGAGTGGAAAGCCACACTCTCTGGCCGCAACAATACCTTGGACTCTTAATCCTGCGTTTATTGGCGGCTCTCACCGTCTGTGCCCTGTAACGGCAAAGTGCAGACCTCACCCTCCTCCAGGTGCGCTCACAACGTTGGACAAACGCTTGAGCGGAGGGAACGCTGGACTCGGCAAGCTGGGATGAGAACAGAGGAGGCTGGTAACCCAGACTACTCTGAAACGGAGATAACCCGGTAGCAGACGAAGGAAGCGAATTGTGAGCGTATTCTGCCCAGGGGAGCTGTTCTGCCCAAGACGCAGGGTTTCTGAAAGAAAGGCTGCGTAGTATGCGACCAATCGTCTGATTGGCCCTCTCTGCTTGACCGTTAGACTGGGGATGAAACCCGGAAGAGAGACTGACGGACGCACCAATCAAACGACAGAACTCCCTCCAAAACTGTGACGTGAATTGCGGGCCTCTGTCTGAAACGGCGTCTAACGGGAGGCCATGAATTCTGAATACATTCTCAATAATGATTTGTGCCGTCTCCTTAGCGGAAGGAAGTTTAGCGAGGGGAATGAAATGTGCCGCCTTAGAGAACCTATCGACAACCGTCAGAATCACAGTCTTCCCCGCAGACAAAGGCAGACCGGTAATGAAGTCTAAGGCAATGTGAGACCATGGTCGAGAAGGAATGGGGAGCGGTCTGAGACGACCGGCAGGAGGAGAGTTACCCGACTTAGTCTGCGCGCAGTCCGAACAAGCAGCCACGAAACGGCGCGTGTCACGCTCCTGAGTCGGCCACCAAAAGCGCTGGCGAATAGACGCAAGAGTGCCTCGAACACCGGGATGACCAGCTAACTTGGCAGAGTGAGCCCACTGAAGAACAGCCAGACGAGTGGAAACAGGAACGAAAAGGAGGTTACTAGGACAAGCGCGCGGCGACGCAGTGTGCGTGAGTGCTTGCTTAACCTGTCTTTCAATTCCCCAGACTGTTAACCCGACAACACGCCCATAAGGAAGAATCCCCTCGGGATCAGTAGAAGCCACAGAAGAACTAAACAGACGGGATAAGGCATCAGGCTTGGTGTTCTTGCTACCCGGACGGTAAGAAATCACAAACTCGAAACGAGCGAAAAACAACGCCCAACGAGCTTGACGGGCATTAAGTCGTTTGGCAGAACGGATGTACTCAAGGTTCTTATGGTCTGTCCAAACGACAAAAGGAACGGTCGCCCCCTCCAACCACTGTCGCCATTCGCCTAGGGCTAAGCGGATGGCGAGCAGTTCACGGTTACCCACATCATAGTTGCGCTCAGATGGCGACAGGCGATGAGAAAAATAAGCGCAAGGATGAACCTTATCGTCAGACTGGAAGCGCTGGGATAGGATGGCTCCCACGCCTACCTCTGAAGCGTCAACCTCGACAATGAATTGTCTAGTGACGTCAGGAGTAACGAGGATAGGAGCGGACGTAAAACGTTCTTTTAGAAGATCAAAAGCTCCCTGGGCGGAACCGGACCACTTAAAACACGTCTTGACAGAAGTAAGAGCTGTGAGAGGGGCAGCAACTTGACCGAAATTACGAATGAAACGCCGATAGAAATTAGCGAAACCTAAAAAGCGCTGCAACTCGACACGTGACCTTGGAACGGGCCAATCACTGACAGCTTGGACCTTAGCGGAATCCATCTGAATGCCTTCAGCGGAAATAACGGAACCGAGAAAAGTAACGGAGGAGACATGAAAAGAGCACTTCTCAGCCTTTACGTAGAGACAATTCTCTAAAAGGCGCTGTAGAACACGTCGAACGTGCTGAACATGAATCTCGAGTGACGGAGAAAAAATCAGGATATCGTCAAGATAGACAAAAACAAAAATGTTCAGCATGTCTCTCAGAACATCATTAACTAATGCCTGAAAAACAGCTGGCGCATTGGCGAGACCGAACGGCAGAACCCGGTACTCAAAATGCCCTAACGGAGTGTTAAACGCCGTTTTCCACTCGTCCCCCTCTCTGATGCGCACGAGATGGTAAGCGTTACGAAGGTCCAACTTAGTAAAGCACCTGGCTCCCTGCAGAATCTCGAAGGCTGATGACATAAGGGGAAGCGGATAACGATTCTTAACCGTTATGTCATTCAGCCCTCGATAATCCACGCAGGGGCGCAGAGTACCGTCCTTCTTTTTAACAAAAAGAACCCCGCCCCGGCCGGAGAAGAAGAAGGCACTATGGTACCGGCGTCAAGAGACACAGACAAATAATCCTCGAGAGCCTTACGTTCGGGAGCCGACAGAGAGTATAGTCTACCTCGAGGAGGAGTGGTCCCCGGAAGGAGATCAATACTACAATCATACGACCGGTGAGGAGGAAGGGAGTTGGCTCGGGACCGACTGAAGACCGTGCGCAGATCATGATATTCCTCCGGCACTCCTGTCAAATCGCCAGGTTCCTCCTGAGAAGTAGGGACAGAAGAAATGGGAGGGATGGCAGACATTAAACACTTCACATGACAAGAAACGTTCCAGGATAGGATAGAATTACTAGACCAATTAATAGAAGGATTATGACATACAAGCCAGGGGTGACCCAAAACAACAGGTGTAAACGGTGAACGGAAAATCAAAAAAGAAATAGTCTCACTGTGGTTACCAGATACTGTGAGAGTTAAAGGTAGTGTCTCAAATTTGATACTGGGAAGATGACTACCATCTAAGGCAAACATGGGCGTAGGCCTGTCTAACGGTCTGAAAGGAATGTTATGTTTCCGAGCCCATGCTTCGTCCATGAAACAACCCTCAGCCCCAGAGTCAATCAAAGCACTGCATGTAGCACCCGAACCGGTCCAGCGTAGATGGACCGACATAGTAGTACAAGATCTAGATGAAGGGACCTGAGTAGTAGCGCTCACCAGTAGCCCTCCGCTTACTGATGGGCTCTGGCCTCTTACTGGACATGAATTAACAAAATGTCCAGCAACTCCGCAATAGAGGCACAGGCGGTTGGTGATCCTCCGTTCCCTCTCCTTATTCGAGATGCGAATCCCTCCCAGCTGCATGGGCTCAGTCTCAAAGCCAGAGGAGGGAGATGGTTGCGATGCGGAGCAGGGAAACACCGTTGATGCGAGCTCTCTTCCACGAGCCCGGTGACGAAGATCTACCCGTCGTTCTATGCGGATGGCGAGAGCCATCAAAGAGTCCACATCTGAAGGAACCTCCCGGGAGAGAATCTCATCCTTAACCACTGCGTGGAGTCCCTCCAGAAAACGAGCGAGCAGCGCCGGCTCGTTCCACTCACTAGAGGCAGCAAGAGTGCGAAACTCAATGGAATAATCCGTTATGGACCGTTCACCTTGGCATAAGGAAGCCAGGGCCCTAGAAGCCTCCCCACCAAAAACTGAACGGTCAAAAACCCGAATCATCTCCTCTTTAAAGTTCTGGAATTTGTTAGAGCAATCAGCCCTTGCCTCCCAGATAGCTGTGCCCCATTCTCGAGCCCGGCCAGTAAGGAGTGAAATGACGTAAGCAACCCGAGCTCTCTCTCTAGAGTATGTGTGGGGTTGGAGAGAGAACACAATCTCACACTGCGTGAGAAAGGAGCGGCACTCAGTGGGCTGCCCGGAGTAGCAAGGTGGGTTATTAACCCTGGGTTCTGGAGGCTCGGCAGGCCAGGGAGTAACAGGTGGCACGAGACGTAGACTCTGGAACTGTCCAGAGAGGTCGGAAACCTGAGCGGCCAGGTTCTCCACGGCATGGCGAGCAGCAGACAATTCCTGCTCGTGTCTGCCGAGCATGGCTCCTTGGATCTCGACGGCAGTGTAACGAGCGTCTGAAGTCGCTGGGTCCATTCCTTGGTCGGTTCCTTCTGTCATGCAGGTAAAAGAGGACCCAAAAGCGACTTAACAGAAACAGAGTTTATTAAAGTCCAAAACGGAATAACAGAATTCCTCTAGACTTGTAGAGGGGAAACAACTGGAGAAGCGGCCACAGACTGCAGGTCGCTTCGGGTAGGCGCAGGCCGTAGTCGACTGAGACACCTGCTCACACGCAGCATCTGATGAAGGCACAAAACACGACAGGACAGGGTGATACACAATCACGGCAAAAACACGACAGGACAGGGCGAAACGCAATCACGGCATGGTGAATACAATACAAGGAACCGACGGGACAGGAACGGATCATAAAGGAATAAATAGGGACTCTAATCAGGGGAAAGGATCGGGAACAGGTGTGGGAAGACTAAATGATGATTAGGGGAATAGGAACAGCTGGGAGCAGGAACGGAACGACAGAGAGAAGAGAGAGCGAGAGAGTGAGAGAGGGAGGGGGAGAGAGAGGGATAGAACCAAACAAGACCAGCAGAGGGAAACGAATAGCATGGGGAGCACAGGGACAAGACATGACAATAAATGACAAACATGACACTGCCGATCCGGTCCAGCGTAGATGGACCGGTAAAGTAGTACATGTACTTGACGGAGAGGACCGTCTAGTAGCGCTTATCAGTCGCCCTCCGCTTACTGATGAGCTCTGGCCTTTAACTGGACATGAAATGACAAAATGACCAGCGGAACCGCAATAGAGACAGAGGCGGTTGGTGATTCTCCGTTCCCTCTCCTTAGTCGAGATGCGAATACCCCCCAGCTGCATGGGCTCAACACCTGAGTCAGTGGGGAAAGACGGTAGTGTCGGAGAGAGGGGAGACACAGTTAACGCGAGCTCTCTTCTATGAGCTCGGTGACGAAGATCTACCCGTCGTTCAATGCGAATAGCGAGTTCAATCAAAGAATCCACGCTGGATGGAACCTCCCGAGAGAGAATCTCATCCTTAACCTTAGCGTGGAGTCCCTCCAGAAAACGAGCGAGCAACGCCTGCTCGTTCCAGTTACTGGAGGCAGCAAGAGTGCGAAACTCTATAGAGTAATCCGTTATGGATCGATTACCTTGACATAGGGAAGACAGGGACCAGGAAGCTTCTTTCCCAAAAACTGAACGATCAAAAACTCTTATCATCTCCTCCTTAAAGTTCAGATAATTGTTAGTACACTCAGCGCTTGCCTCCCAGATAGCTGTGCCCCACTGCCGAGCCCGACCAGTAAGGAGTGATATGACGTAGGCAATCCGAGCTCTCTCTCTTGAGTATGTGTTGGGTTGGAGAGAGAACACTATATCACACTGGGTGAGAAAGGAGCGGCACTCAGTGGGCTGCCCAGAATAACATGGTGGGTTATTAACCCTAGGTTCCGGAGGCTCGGAAGACCCGGAAGTAGCTGGTGGCACGAGACGAAGACTCTGATACTGTCCTGAGAGGTCGGAGACCTGAGCGACCAGGGTCTCAACGGCATGCCGAGCAGCAGACAATTCCTGCTCGTGTCTGCCGAGCATCGCTCCCTGGAACTCGAGAGTAGAGTAGAGAGAATCCATAGTCGCTGGGTCCATTCTTGGTCGGATCCTTCTGTTATGCAGGTGAATGAGGACCCAAAAGCGACTTGGCGAAAACAGAGTCTTTAATCCAGTAAAGTAAAAATACAATCAAATAAAACAATTTCCACTCGTAATGACGAGAACCGACTGGAGACTTGATCTTGAACTGCAGGTTGCCTCGGGAAGGCACTTGAACTTAGCAGACTCAGACACCTGCTCACCACGCAGCATCTGAGGGAAACACGACACGACAGGGCGATACACAAACACAGCACGGTGAACAATAGACAAGGATCCGACAGGACAGGAACGGAAAACAAGGGAAGAAATAGGGACTCTAATCAGGGGAAAAGATAAGGAACAGGTGTGGGAAGACTAAATGATTGATTAGGGGAATAGGAACAGCTGGGAGCAGGAACGGAACGATAGAGAGAAGAGAGAGAGGAAGGGAGAGAGAAAAAGGGGAACGAACCTAAAAAGACCAGCAGGGGGAAAACGAACAGAAGGAAAAGCAAAATGACAAGCTGATATAAGACAAAACATGACAGTAGCATGGAAGCCGATACAACAGCACAGGTACTCACAAGACCAACGGACATGGTAACAAAAACCGACAAGGACAAGGGGGAACAGAGGGCACATATATAACATACAAATCAGGGGGAATGGAACCAGGTGTGTGTAATGAGATAAGACAGGTTAGGGTTGGTGGTAATGAGTCCAGTTCAGTGACTCCTTGAAGGCCGGTGACGTAAACCTCCAGAGCTGGTGCACGGAATGAGTAGCAGTACCATGGGGATCCGCGCACCGAAACCACTCAGGTGTCCTCAGCGCCCCCTGAAACCACTCGTCCACCGCAGGGGCCTCGATCTGGCTTGGATGCCAAAGTACCAGGTCCGGCTGATACCCCAACACTCAGGAACCTGCCCACCTCCTGATTGACGCTCTCCACCTGCCGATTAGCTTGATGACGGAACCCAGAGGTGAGACTGACCGTGACCCAAGGCGTTCAATGAATGCTTTCCATACGCGTGAGGTGAACTGAGGGCCATGGTCTGACACAATGTCCTCCGGGATCCAATCGTGCTGGAAAACGTTCGTAAAAGAGCCTCCGCGGTTTGCATGGTCGACGAGAGCCCAGGCAGAGGAACGAGGCGACAAGCTTTGGAAAACCGGTCCACAACGACGAGAATGGTGGTGTTCCCCTGGGAGGGGGAAAAAAATGGCACGTACCACTGAAAAAACAAACACTTCTCTTGTTTAACATATAGATCATGCTCTAACAGTCTTCCCAGCACAGACCTGACTAATGAGACATGCTGGGCGCGGTCAGCAGAATAGATCAAAATGTCATCTATATAAACCACTACGCCCGTCCCAGCATGTCCCAAAACACCTTGTTAACAAAGGCATAGAAGACTAAAGGAGCATTAGACAGGCCAAAAGGCATTATGAGATGCTCGTAAGGGCCCGTGGTCATGGAAAAGGCCGTTTTCCATTCGTCGCCTGCACGAATGCGCACCAGATTGTAGGTGATCCTCAAGTCCAGTTTGTGAATTACTGCTACCTGTGCATTTGTTCGATGATGGTTGGGATGTGGGGTAAAGGACAGCTGAACTTGACGGTGTCTTTATTCAGAGTTTGATAATCAATGCAGGGGCGCAGTCCCACATCTTTCTTTTTAACAAAAAATAAGCTAGAGGAGGCTGGTGACGTAGAGGGGCGGAGAAAAACCCTGCTGGAGGCTCTCCTGTACGTAGTTCTCCATGGCCTTGGTCACCGAATTGGAGAGGGGATAGACGTGTCCTCTCATGGGGGCTGTGTCAGACAGCAGGTCAATGGCACAATCCCAGGAGGCAGGCGTGTAGCATGGGTCTTAGAGAAAACCCGGTGCATGTCCTGGTATTCCTCTGGTAACTCCACTTCAGGGGCGTGGTCCGGACTTTCCACCGTAGTTGTGTTGACAGACACTGCGAGACACCTCCCTCAACACTCCTGCGACCAACCCAGCAGTCTCCTCTAGGACCAGGAATTAACAGGGTTATGCCAACTCAACCAGGGGAGACCTAAAACAACGGGGTGCGTGGGGGGTTTCTATAATCAAAAAGGTAATCTGTTCTAAATGAGTGTCATGGGTCAGCAGAGAAACAGGGATGTGATGTACAAGCCCTGTCCCTATTGGACGATTATCCAGGGCTCGAACCGGAATGGGTGACTTTAGGGGAACCAAAGGAATGCGTAATGCAGTGGCCAGCTCACTATCGAACAGACTCCTGGCAGCACCGGAATCAATCAGAGCTAACGGGAGTGAGTGGCTAGGGTATTCAGGGAATTTAATGGGAAAACACACTGATTGAGTTGATAGAAAAGGAGGGCAGATCTTGCATCCTACCTGGGTTGGAGCAGGAGAATTCCCTGGCTTGTCACCTCCTTGCTTATTAGTGGATAGAGGGTAGGTTGGGAAGAAATGACCCCATTCCCCACAATGGGAGCAGAGGCCCAGATTCCTCCTTCTCCTATGCTCTGCCTTGGGCAAATGTGCAGAGCCCACCACGGAGCAGGTGTAGCCATGGGCTCCGGATTCCGCACAGGTCTTCGTCGGGACCGCAGGAGGTTGTCCAAACGATTCGCCATGCTGATGTGAGAAGTCTGCTTCAACCCAGTAGTTGAAATTTTTTAAAGAATGCATTGTTCAGATATTGCATTAGTAGTTACCTAACATATTTCCTTGTTCTCTGGGAGTTAAACACTATGGGGGAGGAGTGTATTATCTGGGATCTACATCTGTTTATATTAGTTACTGTGCTGTTACTAAGCAGTAATGCATTACGGCAGTGTTACGTTACAGCACCTAATAGGAAATGCACATGCGCACTGGGGTGCCGGGAACTGTAGAGCACTAACTGTACTCCTGTCTCCTGCCTGGTCATTTCTCCACAACAAAAATATTACAGGTGGAAGAGTCTATTATTTATTAATAACAGTTGTTTCTACTATTATGAAAGAAAAGGTGGATTATATTAACATTTATTTGAAATATATGGTATGTATATATACTGAGTGGACAAAACATTATTGAGTTGCTCTTTGCCCTCAAAACAGCCTCAATTCATCGGGGCATGTTTGTTCTGTTAGGTGACCTAAACTGGGATATGCTTAACACCCCGGCACACCCCTACAATCTAAGCTAGATGCCCTCTATCTCACACAAATCATCAAGGAACCCACCAGGTACAATCCTAACTCTGTAAACAAGAGCACCCTCATAGATGTCATCCTGACCAACTGGCCCTCCAAATACACCTGCGCTGTCTTCAACCAGGATCTCAGCGATCACTGCCTCATTGCCTGTATCCGCTACGGAGCCGCAGTCAAATGATCACCCCTCATCACTGTCAAACGCTCCCTAAAACACTTCTGTGAGCAGGCCTTTCTAATCGACCTGGCCCGGGTATCCTGGAAGGACATTGACCTCATCCCGTCAGTTGAGGATGCCTGGTCATTCTTTAAAAGTAACTTCCTCACCATTTTAGATAAGCATGCTCCGTTCAAAAAATGCAGAACTAAGAACAGATACAGCCCTTGGTTCACTCCAGACCTGACTGCCCTCGACCAGCGCAAAAAAACATCCTGTGGCGGACTGCAATAGCATCGAATAGTCCCCACGATATGCAACTGTTCAGGGAAGTCAGGAACCAATACACGCAGTCAGTCAGGAAAGCTAAGGCCAGCTTCTTCAGGCTGAAATTTGCATGCTGTAAGCTCCAACTCCAAAAAGTTCTGGGACACTGTGAAGTCCATGGAGAACAAGAGCACCTCCTCCCAGCTGCCCACTGCACTGAGGCTAGGTAACACGGTCTCCACCGATAAATCCATGATTATCGAAAACTTCAACAAGCATTTCTCAACGGCTGGCCATGCCTTCCACCTGGCTACTCCAACCTCGGCCAACAGCTCCGCCCCCCCTCCCCCCCGCAGCTCCTCGCCCAAGCCTCTCCAGGTTCTCCTTTACCCAAATCCAGATAGCAGATGTTCTGAAAGAGCTGCAAAACCTGGACCCATACAAATCAGCTGGGCTCGACAATCTGGAACCTCTATTTCTGAAACTATCCGCCGCCATTGTCACAACCCCTATTACCAGCCTGTTCAACCTCTCTTTCATATCATCTGAGATCCCCAAGGATTGGAAAGCTGCCGCAGTCATCCCCCTCTTCAAAGGGGGAGTCACCCTGGACCCAAACTGTTACAGACCTATATCCATCCTGCCCTGCCTATCTAAGGTCTTCGAAAGCCAAGTCAACAAACAGGTCACTGACCATCTCGAATCCCACCGTACCTTCTCCGCTGTGCAATCTGGTTTCCGAGCCGGTCACGGGTGCACCTCAGCCACACTCAAGGTACTAAACGATATCATAACCGCCATCGACAAAAGACAGTACTGTGCAGCCGTCTTCAACGACCTTGCCAAGGCTTTCGACTCTGTCAATCACCATATTCTTATCGGCAGACTCAGTAGCCTCGGTTTTTTGGATGACTGCCTTGCCTGGTTCACCAATTACTTTGCAGACAGAGTTCAGTGTGTCAAATCGGAGGGCATGCTGTCCGGTCCTCTGGCAGTCTCTATGGGGGTGCCACAGGGTTCAATTCTCGGGCCGACTCTTTTCTCTGTATATATCAATGATGTTGCTCTTGCTGCGGGCGATTCCCTGATCCACCTCTACGCAGACGACACCATTCTATATACTTCCGGCCCGTCCTTGGACACTGTGCTATCTAACCTCCAAACGAGCTTCAATGCCATACAACACTCCTTCCGTGGCCTCCAACTGCTCTTAAACGCTAGTAAAACCAAATGCATGCTTTTCAACCGATCGCTGCCTGCACCTGCATGCCCGACTAGCATCACCACCCTGGATGGTTCCGACCTTGAATATGTGGACATCTATAAGTACCTAGGTGTCTGGCTAGACTGTAAACTCTCATTCCAGACTCATATCAAACATCTCCAATCAAAAATCAAATCAAGAGTCGGCTTTCTATTCCGCAACAAAGCCTCCTTCACTCACGCCGCCAAACTTACCCTAGTAAAACTGACTATCCTACCGATCCTCGACTTCGGCGATGTCATCTACAAAATTGCTTCCAACACTCTACTCAGCAAACTGGATGCAGTTTATCACAGTGCGATCCGCTTTGTCACTAAAGCACCTTATACCACCCACCACTGCGACATGTATCCTCTAGTCGGCTGGCCCTCGCTACATATTCGTCGCCAGACCCACTGGCTCCAGCTCATCTACAAGTCCATGCTAGGTAAAGCTCCGCCTTATCTCAGTTCACTGGTCACGATGGCAACACCCATCCGTAGCACGCGCTCCAGCAGGTGTATCTCACTGATCATCCCTAAAGCCAACACCTCATTTGGCCGCCTTTCGTTCCAGTACTCTGCTGCCTGTGACTGGAACGAACTGCAAAAATCGCTGAAGTTGGAGACTTTTATCTCCCTCACCAACTTCAAACATCAGCTATCCGAGCAGCTAACCGATCGCTGCAGCTGTACATAGTCTATTGGTAAATAGCCCACCCATTTTCACCTACCTCATTCCCATACTGTTTTTATACTGTTTTTTATTTATTTATTTTTCTGCTCTTTTGCACACCAATATCTCTACCTGTACATGACCATCTGATCATTTATCACTCCAGTGTTAATCTGCAAAATTGTATTATTCGCCTACCTCTTCATGCCTTTTGCACACAACGTATATAGACTTTTTTTCTACTGTGTTATTGACTTGTTAATTGTTTACTCCATGTGTAACTCTGTGTTGTCTGTTCACACTGCTATGCTTTATCTTGGCCGGGTCGCAGTTGCAAATGAGAACTTGTTCTCAACTAGCCTACCTGGTTAAATAAAGGTGAAAATAAATAAATAAATAAATAAATGGACTCTACAAGGTGTTGAAAGCTTTCCACGTGGATGCTAGGCCATGCTTCCCACAGTTTAGTCAAGTTGGCTGGATGTCCTTTGGTTGGTGGATCATTCTTGATACACATGGGAAATTGTTGAGTGTGAAAAACCCAGCAGCGTTGCAGTTCTTGACACAAACCACCTAGTACCATACCCCGTTTGAAGGCACTTAAATCTTTTGTCTTGCCCAGTAACCCTCTGAATATATCATTTTTTAAATGAAAGATTACTTGTATTATTTTATTAAATTATGCCCAGCTCACAAGGCCCCTTGATGATGTGAGGCTTGAGGCAATTGCCTCTTCTGCCTAATGGTCAATTTTTCCGCTGTGCATCCCCCCCAGCCAGCATGCAGAGAGACTTGTACTAAGAAAGGAACAAAGTGCAAGGCAGTTACTCAGATTTCCCCCCGATTGATGTGCATGTCCATTAAAGTGACAGTGATGGATATTATGTGGGTTAGTTGTGTGGGTGGGGAGGATGGGTAGACCTACATTTCATTCACACATATCATTAAAGAGCCAACTGAAAAGCAATGGATGTCAAGGAGAGGAGGCGGTTCGGGTGGGTCTAGGGTAGGACAACATTTCACTACAAATGAAGTCAGCTCCAAAGTGAAGAGGCTAACAGTGTATGTCATGTTATAAGAAGGCATGAGCCGAGCCTGCAGTCCAACAGAACACTGCAGGGCTGCTACGATGAAGCTCTGCCTCCTCAGCAATTTGCACAACAACCAGTTCCCTGGCCTCACTCAATCCACAACCACGACCTGATGAGAGAAAGCCCACCAGGCAAAACCCCTACTGGCTGCTGCCACCATTGCTTGCTGTTACTGCTAATGGTAATGTTTTCTTCATCCACACACAGAGAACATATGTAACTTCATGCAAGCAAGAATCTTTAGGGACAAACATAGCATAGATAGCGTTTGCATCCTTTGTGCAAGGAAGGAACCCTGGTGAATGAAACATGATCAAGGGGCGATACCATTGTTATCATTGTTGAGCTGCTGGCTGTTCTAATAAAGAATAGGGCCCATTTTCTCTGGAATATAATTGAGAAAAACATCATTTCAGCCATGTTCTAGGAATTTCCAAACATCTCTGATGACATTTAGATCGCTGCCACCATGCCTTTGTATGGGCGTCGAATTTGTATGCTGATTGAGGCCCTTGCAGACAAAGGCACAGTGGTGTACAAAGTTGATGAAGATGAAAAAGACAGTGGACTGTCATAAATGTCAGCGCATTTTGAGAGGCCGTGAACAATTGAAATTAGCATATTCTAGAGTCTAAATCATCGTAGACGGAAAAGCTACAAATATCTCTCACTTAATGTAGCCTTTAGGTAGCCTAGTTCAGGAGGACATGGGGGGGGGAAAGTTTCCATTTCATCATAACGGAATTGCTTTTTTTTTTTTAAGAGGCAATTTGTCTCCATCTGTCTGCGTGGTCTGTGCAGGTGTGTCGCGTTTTTTTCCTTCTCTTTTTGTATTGACCGTTTGGTAAAAATGTGCCTGCACCTCGACAGAACAACCTACTAACAACTAAATGAAATAGCTTTAGCCTACTTTGCACACAACTGCTGTCCAGTTAAAGTAAACGATATTCCGTTTAAAGAAAAAGCCCATGGCCATGCAACCCAAGATCTTAGACTGCCCCTCATTCCATAGTAGCCTACAGGGTACATGTTTTTGCAAGTGAGTATGTAGCCTTTATTATAAGTTCTGTTTCAAGACATTTTTGTTATAGCATAACATTTACAGTAGTGAGTCCATACATTTTCATACTGGTCCCCCATGGGAATCAAACCCACAACCCTGGCGTTGCAAGCACCATGCTCTACCAAGCGAGCCACATAGGACTTTGATATTCAGCTATAGAGAAGCATCTCTATAGTATATAATGTGCATCCCGATGGTCTTTTAAAGGCAGGACTGGTCTTCCTTCATGTTGATGTTCCACTAAGTTAGTGTAACCTACAACTATTAGAGTCCTTCTGGGGCTTTTGAAAAGGTCATAGTACAGGCAGCATTAAGCCTTCAGTTGTATGTGCAATGTTGAATTGGTTGTTTTGTTTAGCTGGACCCAGTCATTGTGCAGTCCAGCCAGGTGCTCCTTCCCCCACTGTGTCTACACACAGTGATCTAGGCCTGAATGATTTTGAATGGCCACCGAAGACATCCTCTTTCTGCGCTCCACAAAACTATATTAAGCACATCACCTTGCTGCCATCAAAAGAGCCCAAGGGAGCTGCACTAAATTACAGTGAAATTAGTTTTTTTTGTATTTTCTCTCTGTAGCTGTAATACAGTACGTTAGTTTAGACCTATCTGTTCTTCTGGGGGCTTTGTTGTCACTAATAGGGCCTCCCTCTCCTTTGCCATGAGAGGTTCATCGGAGAAGTGACTGACTAATTGTTCAGGTTTAGAACGATAGATGACTGATACATATGGGATGTCCCATAGTTGGCTCTGTGTTTTGTTATGGCATGTTGTGAAATGTCACTGCCCAGCTGCCATCCATAGTAACTGATTAGAATTGGCGGACTAAGTACGATATATACATTTTTTCATACTGGTGATGAGTAATGATGGTCTTGTTTCCATATTGGGCTTTTGAGTACCTGTAATAATGTCACCCCCCCCACTCTCTCTCTCTCTCTCTCTCTCTCTCTCTCACTCACTCTGTTGAAATCAAACCTGCCATGACACATTGTGGCACACAACCACCCAATCTGTTTATGTTGATAAGTGAAAATCATTCCCATCATGACAGTCATTACCGGCTATTATCATTATTATCATCATCATTTTGATGCTCTCAGACTGAAATGCAGAGTGGCCTGTTTGTCCCTGTGTACGCAAATCCCAAGACTGGCAGCTCTTATAAGCTTGTATAACACAGGAGAGTGATTGGGATAAAAGCATGGACTCAGGGGATGTCTCTCGCTCTCTCCCTCCTCGGTGAAGGAACACTGTGGTCTGTTCTTTGAAGTACAGCAGGTTTCTACGATCCTCTGACACTGTTTCCAATAGAGATGGAGTGACAGCGGGCAACAGGCTCATGTTTTTCTCTGCCTGTAAACCAGCTGGACCACAGACAGACAGACAGACAGACAGACAGACAGACAGACAGACAGACAGACAGACAGACAGACAGACAGACAGACAGACAGACAGACAGACAGACAGACAGACAGACAGACAGACAGACAGACAGGCAGGCAGGCAGGCAGGCAGGCAGGCAGGCAGGCAGGCAGACAGACAGACTGACTGACTGACTGACTGACTGACTGACTGACTGACTGACTGACTGACTGACTGACTGACTGACTGACTGACTGACTGACTGACTGACTGACTGACTGACTGACTGACCAGCATGTTCTTAAAGTTCTGGGTAGCCTGGCTCTTCCATACATTATTTATCAATCCGATCATTTAAAAACAATTTTTCTCCTTCCTCCTCTTATCTCTTTCCATATTCGGGCATTTCACCTCCTCTTCTCTCTCCTCCATCTGTCACAGTCCATTAGCTGCTGTACTCTCTTCCCACTCGCCCCTCAATCTTGGTCCCTCGACTGCAATGCTCAGGATCTTCCTCGCACCCATAATGCCTGTGGTTCTTTCCCTCGACCTTGGTGTGTCCCTGACCCTCGCTATAGCGTGTGTGATTTCACCAGCAGTGGCTCACACTTTACCTTGTTCTGTCAGATACCATGTTGTTATGTGCAACAAAAATGCATAGCCATATAGCTTTTTCTATTTGTAAACTGTTCTTGTGTATGTAGCTGGGCTCTGCCCTAGATCCTGGCTGTGTTCATGTCTGAGAGGTGTATGTTGCCCAGACAACAGAAGAATACATCAGTGCTTACAGTGACAAACATCCTAAAAGGCTACAAGAGTTATATTTGTAACATAGAGGAATCCTCCAGATTCCTGCTAACAAGCACAAATTAAAGCAGGAAGCACCAGTGACTAGATAAATCAAAAAGTGGTCAGATGAAGCAGATGCTAAGCTACACGACTGTTTTGCTAGCACAGGCTGGAATATGTTCCGGGATTCCTCCAATGGCATTGAGGAGTACACCACATCAGTCATTGGCTTCATCAACAAGTGCATTGATGATGTCGTCCCCACAGTGACCGTACGTACATACCCCAACCAGAAGCCATGGATTACAGGCAACATCTGCACTGAGCTAAAGGCTAGACCTGCCACTTTCAAGGAGCGGGACTCTAAGCCGGAAGCTATTAAGAAATCCCGCTATGCCCTCTGACGAACAATCAAACAATACAGGTCTAAGATCTAATCGTACTACACCGGCTCTGATGCTCGTCAGATGTGGTAGGGCTTGAAAACCATTACAGACTACAAAGGGAAGCACAGCCGAGAGCTGCCCAGTGACACAAGCATACCAGACGAGCTAAACTACTTATATACTCGCTTCGAGGCAAATAATACTGAAACATGCATGAGAGCATCAGCTGTTCCGGATGATTGTGTGATCACACTCTCCGCAGCCGAACATTCACCAGGCTGCAGAGCCAGACGGATTACCAGGATGTGTACTGCGAGCATGCGCTGACCAATTGGCAAGTGTCTTCACTGACATGTTCAACTTCTCCCTGTCCGAGTCTGTAATACCAACATGTTTCAAGCAGACCACCATAGCACATGTGCCCAATAATACTAAGGTAACCTGCCTAAATGACTACTGCCCTGTAGAGCTCACGTCTGTAGCCATGAAGTGCTTTGAAAGGCTGGTCATGGCTCACATCAACACCATTATCCCAGAAACCCTAGTCCCACTCCAATTTGCATACCGCCCCAACAGATCCACAGATGATGCAATCTCTATTGCACTCCACACTGCCGTTTCCCACCTGGACAAAAGGAACACCTAAGTGAGAATGCTATTCATTGACTACAGCTCAGCGTTCAACACCATAGTGTCCTCAAAGTGTATCAATAAGCTAAGGACCATATGACTAAACACCTCCCTCTGCAATGGGATCCTGGACTTCCTGACGGGCCGGCCCCAGGTGGTAAGGGTAGGTAACAACACATCCGCCACGCTGATCCTCAACACAGGGGTCCCTCAGGTGTGCGTGCTCAGTCCCCTCCTGTACTCCCTGTTCACTCATGACTGAACGGCCAGGCACAACTCCAACACCATCATTAAGTTTGCCGATGACACAACAGTGGTTGGCCTGATCACCGAAAACGACGAAACAGCCTATAGGGAGGTGGTCAGAGACCTGGCCGTGTGGTGCCAGGACAACAACCTCTCCCTCAACGTAATCAAGACAAAGGAGATGATTGTGGAATACTGGAAAAAGAGGACCGAGCACGCCCCCATTCTCATCGACGGGGCTTCAGTGGAGCAGGTTGAGAGCTTCAAGTTCCTTGGTGTCCACATCACCAACAAACTAACATGGTCCAAGCACACCAAGAAAGTCGTGAAGAGGGCACGACAAAACCTATTCCCCCCCAGGACACTGAAAAGATTTGGCATGGGTCCTCAGATCCTCAAAAGGTTCTACAGCTGCACCATCGAGAGCATCCTGACGGGTTGCATCACTGCCTGGTACGGCAACTGCTCAGCCTTCCACCGCAAGGCACTACAGAGGGTAGTGCAAACGGCCCAGTACATCACTGGGGCCAAGCTTCCTGCCATCCTCTATACCAGGCAGTGTCAGAGGAAGGCCCTAAAAATGGTCAAAGACTCCAGCCAACCTAGTCATAGACTGTTCTCTCTACTACCGCAAGGCAAGCGGTACCGTAGCGCCAAGTCGAGGTTCAGGAGGCTTCTAAACAGCTTCTACCCCCAAACCATAAGACTCCTGAACACCTAATCAAATGGCTACCCAGACTATTGCATTGCCCCTCCCCCTCTTTTACACCGCTGCTACTCTCTGTTGTCATCTATGCATAGTCACTTTATTAACTCTACCTTCATGTACATATTACGTTGACGCACGTTGACTCCGATACCCCCCTGTATATAGTCTCGCTATTGTTATTTTACTGCTGCTCTTTAATTACTTGTTACTTTTATTTCTTATTCTTATCCGTATTTTTTAAACTACATTGTTGGTTAGGGGCTCGTCAGTAAGCATTTCACTGTCAGGTCTACACCTGTTGTATTCAGAGCGTGTGACAATTTTTTAATTTTTTATTTGATAACAGTAATGCCAGGGTTAACAAGGTGGCCCGCCCACCACAGAGCTATCCCGAGCTGCTCCCGTGACAGGGCGGTATTTTCACCTCACCATTTTTATAAGTATGAAACTGAACTGAAAACTTTATTTCTGTGGTTATCAGTGGAGTGGGAATGTGGGCTGACAGAGCTTAACACTGGCTGTGAGCTAATAGTGAGCTAATGCCCTCTCTGCATGGGCCAAAGACTGCGGGTACAGTACACAATCTCCAATCTCTCTCTCTCTCTCTCTCTCTCTCTCTCTCTCTCTCTCTCTCTCTCTCTCTCTCTCTCTCTCTCTCTCTCTCTCTCTCTCTCTCTCTCTCTCTCTCTCTCTCTCTCTCTCTCTCTCTCTCTCTCTCTCTCTCTCTCTCTCTCGCTCTGTCTATGTCTCTCTATTTCTTTGTCTCTCTCTATTGCTCTGACTCTCTGTCTCTCTCTCTCTCTATTGTTCTGACTGTCTCTCTCTCTCTATTGTTCTAACTCTGTCTCTCTCTCTCTATTGCTCTGTCTGTCTGTCTGTCTGTCTGTCTGTCTGTCTGTCTGTCTGTCTGTCTGTCTGTCTGTCTGTCTGTCTGTCTGTCTGTCTGTCTGTCTGTCTGTCTGTCTGTCTGTCTGTCTGTCTGTCTGTCTGTCTGTCTGTCTGTCTGTCTGTCTGTCTGTCTGTCTGTCTGTCTGTCTCCCCCCCCCCCATCCACCATATCTCCTTGTGTACACATCACACACAATCTTCCTCAGATTGAGTGTGTGGTTGAGGGAACTAGAAAGGAACCCTCTCTCATTATTGGGCAGCGTCTCTCCACCCACCTCCTCCTAGCTCTGGTTCTGAGCTCCACAAGACCAAGTCCCTTGGCTCCCGTTGGTTGCCATATCATCTCTCGGTGCGAGAGATGCGCCCCCAGGCCTGAAGCAATGCAACGCACTGCCTGTGCCTTTAAGAGAGAGGGAGAGCGAGAGATGGAAAGAGAGAGAGAGGTGTGCAATGGAGAGAAAACAGGAGAGACCGAGAGAGAAAGAGACAGAGAGAGCACATTAAACTATCATGAGCAACATTTTTGTTCATTCATAGCCATGTGCTGAGCATCTCTGCACAGGCACACACACTCTCTTCTTAGGCACTTATTGCTAAAGAGTACACCTCTCTCACACACACACACGCTCACAGCTATCAGAGCTCGGCTGCTGGATCACAGCCATCTCGCCGAGGAGGATCCAAGAGAGCAAGAGGACGAGGGAGAGAGAGAGACAAAGGGAAGGAGGACGGAAGAAGGAGAGGAGCGAATAGGAAGCGGGGACGGCACGAGGAAGGAGAGACTAAACGCTTGTGTGAAAAAGAGAACGCGAAGGACAGGAGGGATGAGAAAAAAAGAGGAGGAACAGGAAACACGATCCCTCTCTGCTCCAGCTGTCCGCTTCGCAGCATGGGCAATGCACCATCCCAAGGCATGTCAACGCTACTATCTCCATGTATACATAAGTAGCAGCTCAATTGTATTTTGAAATGTGTTTTATTTTCCAATCTGCTGGCTGTGCTATCAGATTCTCTCCCAGCAGGGAGTGGGGGGTTGGATGTGGGCGCTGGCGATGAGGCATTGCTAAAATGTGATGCTCTGAACAGATCCAGGCTGATGAGGGGGACAAGGATGCAGGGTGGCTGGGAAAAGGGATGTGGGGTTGTGGATGAGAGAGATGCTGGAGGAATTGGGTGGAGGTTGCAGGATCCATGCATGCGCTGAAGAGCTGGGAAATGGGAGGGGGGAGCAGAGGGAATAGATCTGTCATTACTGAGGCAGGAGACGCTGGTGTGTGTGTGTGTGTGTGTGTGTGTGTGTGTGTGTGTGTGTGTGTGTGTGTGTGTGTGTGTGTGTGTGTGTGTGTGTGTGTGTGTGTGTGTGTGTGTGTGTGTGTGCGTGTGTGTGCGTGTGTGTGTGTGTGTGTGTGTGTGTGTGTGTGTGTGTGTGTGTGTGTGTGTGTGTGTGTGTGTGTGTGTGTGTGAGGTGTGTGAGGTGTGTGTGTGTGTGTGTGTGTGTGTGTGTGTGTGTGTGTGTGTGTGTGTGTGTGTGTGTGTGTGTGTGTGTGTGCGTGTGTGTGTGTGTGTGTGTGAGGTGAACAGAAGGTGGAAATACTGGTGTGTGGAGATGGCGGTGACAACAGCTGCATCTGTCAGCTTCATGGGAAGCCTTGGGGAAGTGAAGCGTTCCAAGGATTGTGTGTGTGAGAGAGGGAGAGAGAGAGAAAGTAAGATGGAAATGAATGGGTGTGTAGAGCACAGTCAATTTGTTTGTGTGTGTGAGTGTAAAATCTCTCTCTCTCTCTCTCCTCTACACGCAACCAGACAGTTGCTATGTTATTTAGCCAGTGCAATTTCATCACAAATTAGAATAACTTTAATAGACCGACCAATTTACTTTACTCATGGTGGATACTTAGACAATGGGTCGACATGTTCGTCTACAAATTGGGATTCCCCCTTTTGGGGAAACCCGTTCCCAGTTGGGAACGTTTCTACATAAATTGCCTAATATGTAATTATCAAAAATATTTAACTTCAATTAAATCAGAAATGCAGCACACCAAATGAAAGCTAAACCTCTTGCTAATCCAGTCACCATGTCAGATTTAAAAAAAAAATCCAGCCAATCCGCTTATTGATCAGTAGACAACACATTGGGTAAGTTACAGCAAAGTACATTTTTCACAAAAGTCAAAAATTGCACTAAAATTAATCAATTACCTTTGAATATCTTCTTCTTTTGGCAACAGTAAAGGTCACCACGAAACAATAAAGGGTTGTTTTGTTCATATAATCCATTTCTATAGCCTAACCAAAACATTTTGGAAATGTTCATTTTTTTCTTCAATTTTCCAAAATATATGTTTCCGGGTATGTGTGAATTTTTAAATTTTTTTTTGTATATAGTTATTTTCAGCAATGTACCCATGTACCAATTCGGCCACTTGGGTACATTTGGGAAACTTGTGAGGGACACCTGGGTGACTACATACCCAATGGCATGTACCTCACTCATTCCTAGAGGCATCTGTCTGAAACTTTGGGGAAATACTGTTGCCTGGTTATTCTCTCATGTAAACGTATCCAGAGTATCATAACTGAATATGTTGATGTTCTAGTTGATTTTAAAGATGCTACAACAATAAAATAACTGAAAAACGCCTGTTTATTTCCTTGTATTTTCTTCTACCAGATCTATTGTGTTATATTCTCCTACATTCAATTCACATTTACACAAACTTCAGAGTGTTTTTAATCAAATGGTAACAAGAATATGCATATCCTTGCTTCTGGGCCTGAGCTACAGGCTGTTAGAATAGGGTATGTCTTCAGGCGGAAATTGCACAAAGTGGGGGGGTATCCTTAACAGGTTTGTGTGTTTTTTTACAGTATTGTTTTGTAATTTAAAAAAAGAAAACAATTATAAGGTGTGGATCAGCTCTAATATTTGGATCAGCTCTAAAGATTGCTGCTTCCATTAATGTAATTGTCTGCATCATTTCCAATCCCCCATATATTTTCGGGGTAAATATATATATCCATAAAAATACCCAGATATATACATACATACATACATACATACATACATACATACATACATACATACATACATACATACATACATACATACATACATACATACATACATACATACATACATACATACATACATACATACATACATACATACATACATACATACATACATACATACATACATACATACATACATACATACATACATGGTCCTTCTGTAGCTCAGTTTGTAGAGCATGGCGCTTGTAACGTCAGGGTAGTGGGTTCGATCCCCGGGACCACCCATACGTAGAATGTATGCACACATGACTGTAAGTTGCTTTGGATAAAAGCGTCTGCTAAATGGCATATATATACATACATACATACATACAGTTAAAGTCAGAAGTTTACATACACCTTAGCCAAATACATTTCAACTCAGTTTTTCACAATTCCTGACATTTAATCCAAGTAAAAAAGCCCTGTCTTAGGTCAGTTAGGATCACCACTTTATTTTAAGAATGTGAAATGTCAGAATAATAGTAGAGAATGATTTGTTTCAGCTTTTATTTCTCTCATCACATTCCCAGTGGGTCAGAAGTTTACATACACTCTATTAGTATTTGGTATAGCATTGCCTTTAAATTGTTTAACTTGGGTCAAACGTTTCGGTTAGCCTTCCACAAGCTTCCCACAATAAGTTGGGTGGAATTTTGGCCCATTCTTCCTGACAGAGCTTGTATAACTGAGTCAGGTTTGTAGGCCTCCTTGCTCACACACACTTCTTCAGTTCTGCCCACAGAGGTCGGGGCTTTGTGATGGCCACTCCAATACCTTGACTTTGTTGTTTTTAAGCCATTTTGTCACAACTTTGGAAGTATGCTTGGGGTCATTGTCCATTTGGAAGACCCATTTTCGACCAAGCTTTAACTTCCTGACTGATGTCTTGAGATGTTGCTTTCAACATATCCACATAATTTTCCTGCATCATGATGCTATCTATTTTGTGAAGTGCACCAGTCCCTCTTGTAGCAAAGCACCCCCACAACATGATGCTGCCACCCTCGGGCTTCACGGTTGGGATGGTGTTCTTCGGCTTGCAAGCGTTCTCCTTTTTCCTCCAAACATAACGATGGTCATTATTGCCAAACAGTTCTATTTTTGTTTCATCAGACCAGAGGACATTTCTCCAAAAAGTACGATCTTTGTCCCCATGTGAAGTTGCAAACCGTAGTCTGCCTTTTTTTATGGCGGTTTAGGAGCAGTGGCTTCTTCCTTGCTGAGCGGCCTTTCATGTTATGTCGATATAGGACTCGTTTTTACTGTAGATATAGATACCTTTGTACCTGTTTCCTCCAGCATCTTCACAAGGTCCTTTGCTGTTGTTCTGAGATTGATTTGCACATTTTGCACCAAGTACGTTCATCTCTAGGAGGCAGAACGAGTCTCCTTCCTGAGCGGTATGATGGCTGGATGGTCCCATGGTGTATATACTTGCGTACTATTGTTTGTACAGATGAACGTGGTGCCTTCAGGCGTTTGGAAATTGCTCCCAAGGATGAACCAGACTTGTGGAGGTTTTTTCTGAGGTCTTGGCTGATTTCTTTTGATTTTCCCATGATGTCATGCAAAGAGGCACTGAGTTTGAAGGTACGCCTTGAAATACATCCACAGGTACACCATCAATTGACTCAAATGATGTCAATTAGCCTATCAGAAGCTTCTAAAGCCATGATATCATTTTCTGGAATTTTCCAAGCTGTTTAAATGCACATTCAACTTAGTGTATGTAAACTTCTGACCCACTGGAATTGTGATACAGTGAATTATAAGTGAAAGAATCTGTCTGCAAAGAATTGTTGGAAGAATTACGTGTGTCATGCACAAAGTAGATGTCCTAACTGACTTGCCAAAACTATAGTTTGTAAACAAGAAATGTGTGGAGTGGTTGAAACGAGTTTTAATGACTCCAGCTTAAGTGTATGTAAACTTCTGACTTCAACTGTATATATATATATATATATATATATATATATATATATATATATATATATATATATATATATATAAATATACAGTGGGGCAAAAAAGTATTTAGTCAGCCACCAATTGGGCAAGTTCTCCCACTTAAAAAGATGAGAGAGGCCTGTAATTTTCATCATAGGTACACTTCAACTATGACAGACAAAATGAGAAAAAAATCACATTATAGGATTTTTAATTAATTTATTTGCAAATGATGGTGGAAAAAAAGTATTTGGTCACCTACAAACAAGCAAGATTTCTGGCTCTCACAGACCTGTAACTTCTTCTTTAAGAGTCTCCTCTGTCCTCCACTCGTCACCTGTATTAATGGCACCTGTTTGAACTTGTTATCAGTATAAAAGACACCTGTCCACAACCTCAAACAGTCACACTCCAAACTCCACTATGGCCAAGACCAAAGAGCTGTCAAAGGACATCAGAAACAAAATTGTAGACCTGCACCAGGCTGGAAAGACTGAATCTGCAATAGGTAAGCAGCTTGGTTTGAAGAAATCAACTGTGGGAGCAATTATTAGGAAATGGAAGACATACAAGACCACTGATAATCTCCCTGGGGTTCCACGCACGATCTCACCCCGTGGGGTCAAAATGATCACAAGAACGGTGAGCAAAAATCCCAGAACCACACGGGGGGACCTAGTGAATGACCTGCAGAGAGCTGGGACCAAAGTAACAAAGCCTACCATCAGTAACACACTACGCCGCCAGGGACTCAAATCCTGCAGTGCCAGACGTGTCCCCCTGCTTAAGCCAGCACATGTCCAGGACCGTCTGAAGTTTGCTAGAGAGCATTTGGATGATTCAGAAGAAGATTGGGAGAATGCCATATGGTCAGATGAAACCAAAATATAACTTTTTGGTAAAAACTCAACTCGTTGTGTTTGGAGAACAAAGAATGCTGAGTTGCATCCAAAGAACACCATACCTACTGTGAAGCATGGTGGAAACATCATGCTTTGGGGCTGTTTTTCTGCAAAGGGTGCAGGACGACTGATCCGTGTAAAGGAAAGAATGAATGGGACCATGTATCGTGAGATTTTGAGTGAAAACCTCCTTCCATCAGCAAGGGCATTGAAAATGAAACGTGGCTGGGTCTTTCAGCATGACAATGATCCCAAATACACCGTCCGGGCAATGAAGGAGTGGCTTCCTAAGAAGCATTTCAAGGTCCTGGAGTGGCCTAGCCAGTCTCCAGATCTCAACCCCATAGAAAATCTTTGGAGGGAGTTGAAAGTCTGTGTTGCCCAGCAAAAGCTCCTAAACATCACTGCTCTAGGGGAGATCTGCATGGAGGAATGGGCCAAAATACCAGCAAAAGTGTGTGAAAACCTTGTGAAGACTTACAGAAAACATTTGACCTCTGTCATTGCCAACAAAGGCTATATAACAAAGTATTGAGATAAACTTTTGTTCTTGACCAAATACTTATTTTCCACCATAATTTGCAAATAAATTCATAAAAAATCCTACAATGTGATTTTCTGGATTTTTTTTCTAATTTTGTCTGTCATAGTTGAAGTGTACCTATGATGAAAATTACAGGCCTCTCTCATCTTTTTAAGTGGGAGAAGTTGCACAATTGGTGGCTGACTAAATACTTTTTTTGCCCCACTGTATACATATATATATATATATAGTATATCACAAAAGTGAGTACACCCCTCACATTTTTGTAGATATTTATCTTTTATCTTTTCATGTGACAACACTGAGGAAATTACACTTTGCTACAATGTAAAATAGTGAGTGTACAGCTTGTATAACAGTGTAAATTTGCCGTCCCTCAAAATAACTCAACACACAGCCATTAATGTCTAAACCGCTGGCAACAAAAGTGAGTACACCCCCAAGTGAAAATGTCCAAATTGGGCCCAATTAGCCATTTTCCCACCCCGGTGTCATGTGACTCGTTAGTGTTACAAGGTGTTACAGGAATTAAATTCCTCTGTTTTAATTACCGATTAACCTCTTGAACCTCTGGGGGCAGTATTTCATTTTTGGATGAAAAACGTTCCCGTTTTAAACAAGATATTTTGTCACGAAAAGATGCTCGACTATGCATATAATTGACAGCTTTGGAAAGAAAACACTCTGACGTTTCCAAAACTGCAAAGATATTGTCTGTGAGTGCCACAGAACTAATGCTACAGGCAAAACTGTAATAAACATATTAAACACATGTAATAACGCATTCACTGACTGTTGTCTGCCTGTGGCCTAACCATGATATTATAGCTTGCACAATGTGTTATAACCTTCCCCTCCCCCTGTCCTTTTGTAGATACTAATCGCACTGATACAACCCCGTACGGGGGGGCTGACTGAGATAACATATACACTGAACATATACACTGAAATTCCTAAAACACACACTCGACCCCCCTTCGGGATGGGCTCCAAAGACAGAGAACTCTGTCAAGAACCAATGGGATACGGACACCAGGCTGGAGGGGACTGTCTATCACCTACAAGCAACCTACCAGAAGCCAGGACTACCAGAATCTACCTACGTCATTTCAATGTATTAAAGGGAACTGCACATCATGTTTCAGCCTCTCTTTCCGACAGTTCCATAAGAGCTAGACGAATGGGGCCGTGCAGCACCCTTTGCCAGATATCATTACGCTTGAATAAACGGTCTTTACTATATCCTATCCTCTTTGTCCAGAGTCTCAACTTGGTCTCGTTTCTCATCTTTCTATTCATCAACAAAACCAAGATGAAATTTCACACAGGAAGTGAGACAGATTTTTGAGGCGCTGTGTTCCAATGTCTCCTTATATGGCTGTGAATGCGCAAGGAGAGAGCCTACACTTTCTGTCGTTTCCCCAAGGTGTTTGCAGCATTGTGATGTATTTGTAGGCATATCATTGGAAAATTGACCATAAGTGTAATGAACTTCGTCTGTTGTTTGAAGTGAGTCAGACCGAAATGCAGCGTGTAGGTTACTCATGACTTTTAATGAAGAAAAATGCTGTACATGAAATAACTGAGAATACAAAACAACAAACGAGTGAAACTACTTACAGCCTATCTGGTGACTAACACAAAGACAGGTACAATCGCCCACGAAATACAACACGCACTCAGGCTGCCTAAATACGGTTCCCAATCCGAGACAACGAGAATCAGCTGACTCCAATTAGGAATCGCCTCAGGCAGCCAAGCCTAACTAGACACACCCCTACTAATACACACTCCTAATTAATACAAACCCCAATACGAAATACAACATATAAACCCATGTCACACCCTGGCCTACCCAAACATATAACAAAAACACAAGATAAAATGACCAAGGCGTGACAGAACCCCCCCCCCCTAAGGTGCGGACTCCGGGACGCATGTCATACAGGTGAAAGAGGACCCAAAAGCGACTTGGCGAAAACAGAGTCTTTAATCCAGTAAAGTAAATACAATCAAAAAACACAACTTTCACTCGAAATGACGAGGACAAACTGGAGACTCGATCTTGAACAGCAGGTGAACAGCAGGTTGCCTCGGGAAGGCACTTGAACCAAACAGACTCAGACACCTGCTCACCACGCAGCATCTGAGGAAAACACGACACGACAGGGCGATACACAAACACAGCACGGTGAATTCTAGACAAGGAACCGACAGGGCAGAAACGAATAACAAGGAGAGAAATAGGGACTCTAATCAGGGAAAAGGATCGGGAACAGGTGTGGGAAGACTAAATGATTGATTAGGGGAATAGGAACAGCTGGGAGCAGGAACGGAACGATAGAGAGAAGAGAGAGCGGGAGAGTGAGAGAGGGAGGGGGGAGAGAGGGATAGAAAGAGGGAAAGAACCTAATAAGACCAGCAGAGGGAAACGAATAGAAGGAGAAGAACAGGGACAAGGCATGATAATCAATGACAAAACATGACAGTACCCCCCACTCACCGAGCGCCTCCTGGCGCACTCGAGGAGGAATCCTGGCGGCAACGGAGGAAATCATCAATGAGTGAACGGTCCAGCACGTCCCGAGACGGAAGCCAACTCCTCTCCTCAGGACCGTAACCCTCCCAATCCACTAAGTATTGGTGACCCCGTCCCCGAGAACGCATGTCCATGATCTTATGTACCTTGTAAATAGGTGCGCTCTCGACAAGGACGGGAGGGGGGAGGGAAGACGAACGGGAGTGCGAAGAAAGGGCTTGACACAGGAGACATGGAAGACAGGATGGACGCGACGAAGATGTCGCGGAAGAAGCAGTCGCACAGCGACAGGATTGACGACCTGGGAGACACGGAACGGACCAATGAACCGCGGAGTCAACTTACGAGAAGCTGTCGTAAGAGGAAGGTTGCGAGTGGAAAGCCACACTCTCTGGCCGCAACAATACCTTGGACTCTTAATCCTGCGTTTATTGGCGGCTCTCACAGTCTGTGCCCTGTAACGGCAAAGTGCAGACCTCACCCTCCTCCAGGTGCGCTCACAACGTTGGACAAACGCTTGAGCGGAGGGAACGCTGGACTCGGCAAGCTGGGATGAGAACAGAGGAGGCTGGTAACCCAGACTACTCTGAAACGGAGATAACCCGGTAGCAGACGAAGGAAGCGAATTGTGAGCGTATTCTGCCCAGGGGAGCTGTTCTGCCCAAGACGCAGGGTTTCTGAAAGAAAGGCTGCGTAGTATGCGACCAATCGTCTGATTGGCCCTCTCTGCTTGACCGTTAGACTGGGGATGAAACCCGGAAGAGAGACTGACGGACGCACCAATCAAACGACAGAACTCCCTCCAAAACTGTGACGTGAATTGCGGGCCTCTGTCTGAAACGGCGTCTAACGGGAGGCCATGAATTCTGAATACATTCTCGATAATGATTTGTGCCGTCTCCTTAGCGGAAGGAAGTTTAGCGAGGGAATGAAATGTGCCGCCTTAGAGAACCTATCGACAACCGTAAGAATCACAGTCTTCCCCGCAGACAAAGGCAGACCGGTAATGAAGTCTAGGGCGATGTGAGACCATGGTCGAGAAGGAATGGGGAGCGGTCTGAGACGACCGGCAGGAGGAGAGTTACCCGACTTAGTCTGCGCGCAGTCCGAACAAGCAGCCACGAAACGGCGCGTGTCACGCTCCTGAGTCGGCCACCAAAAGCGCTGGCGAATAGACGCAAGAGTGCCTCGAACACCGGGATGACCAGCTAACTTGGCAGAGTGAGCCCACTGAAGAACAGCCAGACGAGTGGAAACAGGAACGAAAAGGAGGTTACTAGGACAAGCGCGCGGCGACGCAGTGTGCGTGAGTGCTTGCTTAACCTGTCTTTCAATTCCCCAGACTGTTAACCCGACAACACGCCCATAAGGAAGAATCCCCTCGGGATCAGTAGAAGCCACAGAAGAACTAAACAGACGGGATAAGGCATCAGGCTTGGTGTTCTTGCTACCCGGACGGTAAGAAATCACAAACTCGAAACGAGCGAAAAACAACGCCCAACGAGCTTGACGGGCATTAAGTCGTTTGGCAGAACGGATGTACTCAAGGTTCTTATGGTCTGTCCAAACGACAAAAGGAACGGTCGCCCCCTCCAACCACTGTCGCCATTCGCCTAGGGCTAAGCGGATGGCGAGCAGTTCACGGTTACCCACATCATAGTTGCGCTCAGATGGCGACAGGCGATGAGAAAAATAAGCGCAAGGATGAACCTTATCGTCAGACTGGAAGCGCTGGGATAGAATGGCTCCCACGCCTACCTCTGAAGCGTCAACCTCGACAATGAATTGTCTAGTGACGTCAGGAGTAACGAGGATAGGAGCGGACGTAAAAAACGTTCTTTTAGAAGATCAAAAGCTCCCTGGGCGGAACCGGACCACTTAAAACACGTCTTGACAGAAGTAAGAGCTGTGAGAGGGGCAGCAACTTGACCGAAATTACGAATGAAACGCCGATAGAAATTAGCGAAACCTAAAAAGCGCTGCAACTCGACACGTGACCTTGGAACGGGCCAATCACTGACAGCTTGGACCTTAGCGGAATCCATCTGAATGCCTTCAGCGGAAATAACGGAACCGAGAAAAGTAACGGAGGAGACATGAAAAGAGCACTTCTCAGACTTTACGTAGAGACAATTCTCTAAAGGCGCTGTAGAACACGTCGAACGTGCTGAACATGAATCTCGAGTGACGGAGAAAAAAAATCAGGATATCGTCAAGATAGACAAAAACAAAGATGTTCAGCATGTCTCTCAGAACATCATTAACTAATGCCTGAAAAACAGCTGGCGCATTGGCGAGACCAAACGGCAGAACCCGGTACTCAAAATGCCCTAACGGAGTGTTAAACGCCGTTTTCCACTCGTCCCCCTCTCTGATGCGCACGAGATGGTAAGCGTTACGAAGGTCCAACTTAGTAAAGCACCTGGCTCCCTGCAGAATCTCGAAGGCTGATGACATAAGGGGAAGCGGATAACGATTCTTAACCGTTATGTCATTCAGCCCTCGATAATCCACGCAGGGGCGCAGAGTACCGTCCTTCTTCTTAACAAAAGAACTCCGCCCCGGCCGGAGAGGAAGAAGGCACTATGGTACCGGCGTCAAGAGACACAGACAAATAATCCTCTCGAGAGCCTTACGTTCGGGAGCCGACAGAGAGTATAGTCTACCCCGAGGAGGAGTGGTCCCCGGAAGGAGATCAATACTACAATCATACGACCGGTGAGGAGGAAGGGAGTTGGCTCGGGACCGACTGAAGACCGTGCGCAGATCATGATATTCCTCCGGCACTCCTGTCAAATCGCCAGGTTCCTCCTGAGAAGTAGGGACAGAAGAAACGGGAGGGATGGCAGACATTAAACACTTCACATGACAAGAAACGTTCCAGGATAGGATAGAATTACTAGACCAATTAATAGAAGGATTATGACATACTAGCCAGGGATGACCCAAAACAACAGGTGTAAACGGTGAACGAAAAATCAAAAAGAAATAGTCTCACTGTGGTTACCAGATACTGTGAGGGTTAAAGGTAGTGTCTCAAATCTGATACTGGGAAGATGACTACCATCTACGGCGAACATGGGCGTAGGCTTCTCTAACTCTCTGAAAGGAATGTCATGTTTCCGAACCCATGCTTCGTCCATGAAACAACCCTCAGCCCCAGAGTCTATCAAGGCACTACATGTAGCACCCGAACCGGTCCAGCGTAGATGGACCGACAAAGTAGTACAGGATTTTGATGGAGAGACTTGAGTAGTTGCGCTCACCTGTAGCCCTCCGCTTACAGATGAGCTCTGGCTTTTACTGGACATGAATTAACAAAATGTCCAGCAACTCCGCAATAGAGGCACAGGCGGTTGGTGATCCTCCGTTCCCTCTCCTTAGTCGAGATGCGAATCCCTCCCAGCTGCATGGGCTCAGTCTCTGAGCCAGAGGAGGGAGATGGTTGCGATGCGGAGCAGGGAAACACCGTTGATGCGAGCTCTCTTCCACGAGCCCGGTGACGAAGATCTACCCGTCGTTCTATGCGGATGGCGAGAGCAATCAAAGAGTCCACATCTGAAGGAACCTCCCGGGAGAGAATCTCATCCTTAACCACTGCGTGAGTCCCTCCAGAAAACGAGCGAGCAGCGCCGGCTCGTTCCACTCACTAGAGGCAGCAAGAGTGCGAAACTCAATAGAATAATCCGTTATGGACCGTTCACCTTGGCATAGGGAAGCCAGGGCCCTAGAAGCCTCCCTACCAAAAACTGAACAGTCAAAAACCCGAATCATCTCCTCTTTAAAGTTCTGGTACTTGTTAGAGCAATCAGCCCTTGCCTCCCAGATAGCTGTGCCCCATTCTCGAGCCCGGCCAGTAAGGAGTGAAATGACGTAAGCAACCCGAGCTCTCTCTCTAGAGTATGTGTTGGGTTGGAGAGAGAACACAATCTCACACTGCGTGAGAAAGGAGCGGCACTCAGTGGGCTGCCCGGAGTAGCAAGGTGGGTTATTAACCCTAGGTTCTGGAGGCTCGGCAGGCCAGGAAGTAACAGGTGGCACGAGACGAAGACTCTGGAACTGTCCAGAGAGGTCGGAAACCTGAGCGGCCAGGTTCTCCACGGCATGGCGAGCAGCAGACAATTCCTGCTCGTGTCTGCCGAGCATGGCTCCTTGGATCTTGACGGCAGTGTAACGAGCGTCTGAAGTCGCTGGGTCCATTCCTTGGTCGGTTCCTTCTGTCATACAGGTGAAAGAGGACCCAAAAGCGACTTGGCGAAAACAGAGTCTTTAATCCAGTAAAGTAAATAC
This sequence comes from Oncorhynchus gorbuscha, assembly GCF_021184085.1. Lineage (NCBI taxonomy): Eukaryota > Metazoa > Chordata > Actinopteri > Salmoniformes > Salmonidae > Oncorhynchus > Oncorhynchus gorbuscha. The sequence goes on along the minus strand of NC_060198.1, from coordinate 29,162,158 downwards.
AATCAAAAAACACAACTTTCACTCGAAATGACGAGGACAAACTGGAGACTCGATCTTGAACAGCAGGTGAACAGCAGGTTGCCTCGGGAAGGCACTTGAACCAAACAGACTCAGACACCTGCTCACCACGCAGCATCTGAGGAAAACACGACACGACAGGGCGATACACAAACACAGCACGGTGAATTCTAGACAAGGAACCGACAGGGCAGAAACGAATAACAAGGAGAGAAATAGGGACTCTAATCAGGGAAAAGGATCGGGAACAGGTGTGGGAAGACTAAATGATTGATTAGGGGAATAGGAACAGCTGGGAGCAGGAACGGAACGATAGAGAGAAGAGAGAGCGGGAGAGTGAGAGAGGGAGGGGGAGAGAGAGGGATAGAAAGAGGGAAAGAACCTAATAAGACCAGCAGAGGGAAACGAATAGAAGGAGAAGAACAGGGACAAGGCATGATAATCAATGACAAAACATGACAACGCACCTCAAGAGCATAGAGAGGGTCCGGGTGGGCGTCTGTCCATGGTGGCGGTTCTGGCTCGGGACGTGGACCCCACTCCATAAATGTCCTAGTTCCTCCCCTTCGCGTCCTAGGATAATCCACCTTCTCTGCCGACCATGGCCTAATAGTCCTCACCCTGATCCCCACATAACTGAGGGGCAGCTCGGGACAGAGGGGCAGCTCGGGACAGAGGGGCAGCTCGGGACAGAGGGGCAGCTCGGGACAGAGGGGCAGCTCGGGACAGAGGGGCAGCTCGGGACAGAGGGGCAACTCGGGATAGAGGGGCAACTCGGGATAGAGGGGCAACTCAGGATAGAGGGGCAACTCAGGATAGAGGGGCAACTCAGGATAGAGGGGCAACTCGGGACAGAGGGGCAGCCCGGGACAGAGGGGCAGCCCGGGACCGAAGCAGCCCGGTACTGAGGGGAAGCCCGGTACTGAGGGGAAGCCCGGTACTGAGGGGAAGCCCGGTACTGAGAGGAAGCTCAGTACTGAGAGGAAGCTCGGTACTGAGAGGAAGCTCGGTACTGAGAGGGAGCCTAGTACTGAGAGGAAGCTCAGTACTGAGAGGAAGCTCAGGCAGGTAGTAGGCTCCGGTAAATCCTGGCTGGCTGGTGGACCTGGATGATTAAGGTTGTCTGGCCGATCTAGAAGATCTTGGTAGACTGGCACTTCTGGCGGATCCTGGCAGACTGGCACTTCTGGCGGATTCTGGCAGACTGGTGACGCTGGGCCGACTGGCGGCGCTGGGCAGACAGGAGACTCCGGCAGCGCAGGAGAGGAGAAAGGCTCTGGCTGCGCTGAACAGGCGAGGCGCACTGGACGCGCTGGGCCGACTGGTAGCACTGGTGGCGCTGGACAGACAGGAGACTCCGGCAGCGCAAGAGAGGAGAAAGGCTCTGGCTGCGCTAAACAGGCGGGAGACTCCGATAGCGCAGGAGAAGAGAACAGCTCTGGTTGCGCTAAACAAGCGGGAGACTCCGGCAGCGCAGGAGGGGAGAAAAGCACTGGCTGCGCTGAACAGGCGAGGCGCACTGGAGGCCTGGTGCGTGGTGCTGGAACTGGTGGTACTGGCGCGAGGACACGCACAGAAAGCCTGGTGCGGGGAGCTGCTACCGGAGGACTGGTGTGTAGAGGTGGCTCTGGATAGACCGGACCGTGCAGGCGCACTGGAGCTCTAGAGCACCGAGCCTGCCCAAGCTTACCTGGCTCGATGCCCACTCTAGCCCGGCCAATAGGAAGGGCTGGTATGTGTCACAGCTGGCTCTGCACCCGCACTGGAAACACCGAGCGCTCCATTGCATAACACGGTGCCTGCCCGGTCTCTCTAGCCCAACGGTGAGCACAGGGAGTATGCGCAGGTTTCCTACCTGGCATAACTATTCTCCCTTTTAGCCCCCCCCAATATATTTTTTTGGGGTGACTTTCCGGTTTCCAACCGCGTCGCCGTGCTGCATCCTCATACATACGCCTCTCCGCTTTAGCTGCCTCTATTTCCTCCTTGGGACGGCGATATTCTCCCGGCTGCTCCCAGGGTCCTTGACCGTCTAATTCCTCCTCCCATGTCCAAATCTCCAAATGATGCATTCTCTCCCATTGCAACTGCTCTTCACGATTAACAGGGAGAGTAGGCTCAGGTCTGTTTCCTGACTCAGCCACTCTCTCTCTGCGCTTTCCCCTGTTACCTTCAGTTTTTGCTCAGTATAGCAATGCTTTCCTTCTCGATTCCATACGTGTATAGCCCTCTTCGCATTGCTGTAGGGAATCCCAGGCGGGCTCCTGCACTCGCCCTGGGTCGGCCGCCCACCTGTCGATTTCTTCCCACGTCGTATAATCCCTGCTTCTGCCGTCCATATCGTCCTCCTTTAGCTCCTGCCAGTTCACACGCTGCTCGGTCTGTGAATCGTGGTGGGTGATTCTGTAATGATATTCGTCTGTCCTTTGAAGTGAGTCAGACCGAAATGCAGCGTGTAGGTTACTCATGACTTTTAATGAAGAAAAATGCTGTACATGAAATAACTGAGAATACAAAACAACAAACGAGTGAAACTACTTACAGCCTATCTGGTGACTAACACAAAGACAGGTACAGTCGCCCACGAAATACAACGCGCACTCAGGCTGCCTAAATACGGTTCCCAATCCGAGACAACGAGAATCAGCTGACTCCAATTAGGAATCGCCTCAGGCAGCCAAGCCTAACTAGACACACCCCTACTAATACACACTCCTAATTAATACAAACCCCAATACGAAATACAACATATAAACCCATGTCACACCCTGGCCTACCCAAACATATAACAAAAACACAAGATACAATGACCAAGGCGTGACAATAAGAGACTACATTTACCAGGTGTCCGCTCGGTGTCCTCCGTCAAAACTATTGCGTAATCTCCAGGTGCCCATCTCCATGTTTCCATTTTGAACAGAGGAGAAACCAAACTGCCACGAGTGACTTATCATCGAATATATATGTGAAAAACACCTTGAGGATTGATTCTAAACAACGTTTGACATGTTTCTGTCGATATTATGGAGTTAATTTGGAAAAAAGTTTGCGTTGTAATGACTGGATTCTTCTCAGCCAAACGTGATGAACAAAACGGAGCGGTTTCTCCTACACAAATAATCTTTTTGGAAAAACTGAACATTTGCTATCTAACTGAGAGTCTCCTCATTGAAAACATCCGAAGTTCTTCAGAAGTAAATGATTTTATTTGAATGCTTTTCTTGTTTTTGTGAAAATGTTGCCTGCTGAATGCTAGGCTTAATGCTATGCTAGCTATCAATACTCTTACACAAATGCTTCGTGGTTGCTATGGTTGAAAAGCATTTTTTGAAAATCTGAGATGACAGTGTTGTTAACAAAAGGCTATGCTTGTGAGCCAATATATTTATTTCATTTCATTTGTGATTTTCATGAATAGTTAACGTTGCGTTATGGTAATGAGCTTGAAGCTATAATTACTCTCCCGGATACGGGATTGCTCATGAATTTAATATATGTTGCATAGTGTGGAATACCTTATCTACAGCAATTTATCACCCCTAAGATCTGAAACTTATTTTTCTATGTAATTTCTTGCCCTATTGGCTAAATACGGTGTCCTGTCCAAACCTCAAAGGACCATGTTTTATCTCCCCCTATTTATTCTCAATGATAAATTTGTCACGCCTTGGTCATTGTATTTTGTGTTTTTGGTATATGTTTGGGTAGGCCAGGGTGTGACATGGGTTTATATGTTGTGTTTCGTATTGGGGTTTGTATTAATTGGGATTGTGTATGATTAGGGGTGTGTCTAGTTAGGCTTGGCTGCCTAAGGCGATTCTCAATTCGAGTCAGGTGATTCTTGTTGTCTCGGATTGGGAACCGTATTTAGACAGCCTCAGTTTCGCTTTGTATTTCGTGGGTGTTTGTTCCTGTCTCTGTGTTGTAGTCACCAGATAGGCTGTAATTAGTTTCACGTTTCGTTTGTTGTTTTCCTATATCAGTTATTTCATGTACCGCGATACTTTTCATTCATTAAAGTCATGAGTAACATACACGCTGCATTTCGGTCTGACTCTCTTCTTACAACAGACGAACATCGTTACAAAATTGGATTATTTTCTGTTTGTAATACCAAATCAATAATAGCCAATTCAAAAACTTCACAGCTAATATTGTAAAACAGAATCCTGAAACACTTTCTCTTCAGTGATTCAAACAATAATTCTAAACCCCAAACTAAAACTCCATTATAATTAATTTACCTTAAAACTAGTAACCCAAATGACCACAAATTCATTATACAAATGGCTCTCCCCCGGGGCTGATCTGACCCCAAAAGATAGCCATGATAAGGTCAATAGGTCATACCACCCTTTTATAGTCATGTTCCATACTACATTAGACATATTAACGAACCCTTTATCCTTAAAATAAAAAAAATTAACTTGTGTAATTAAAACTCATAAAATAAAAACTCATAAAGTTCCATATGTGAGCGTGCCTCTTTAAAATACCTTTGCACTAAAACAAGTAGTCCTAACAAATGTTCTATGTGTATATATTTGCAAACCTTAATGAATAAACAATACTTCTAGGCCTTTTTCAATTTGGTCGTTTATGGCCTCAATCTCCCCAAGATTATAATCCCAGGAAACATCTAAAAGTGAGACACCCTAAACATACATTTTCCCAGAAGAACACAACACGCCTAACTATGCTACTTCGATTCAGAAACTCAAAAGTGAACTATAAACTAAACCTAATGATAATTCCCCTTTTTACCTCAAATCATTAATCATAAATTTTAAACAACGTCTATGTATATGTATATGTTTACTGTATATGTTTACTGTATATGTTTACTTAAATGACTATGCTACCCTTAGATACAATTAACCTGATAACATTATCAGAATCCATTATCACAATGTTTTACGATTCAGACATTCAATCTCCCTTTCTCATAGCCTAATACAGTCCAAATAAATGCCACAAATCTATGATGCCCACCTAGCAAATCAGCTGCTAGTTTTTAGCATCTTTCCTGACTATCCTGACGACTCACAAACTACTTTTAAAAATGTATTTGGAACTTTTTATCAACTTCTGAAAAGTGACTCAAAACAATAATGCACACATTTTCCTTCTAAAAGACACAAACAATTTTCTCCGTTACCCCCAGTCACAGCATCATTTCCGCGGTGACAAAAGTGCCTTGCGAGTGATGTCATCAACAAGCGCTCAACCTCGACCCAATCCGTAACGACTTTCAATGAATTGTAAATAATTGTTGGCTGTCTGCAGCAACAGTAGTACGGGTTCGATAAACCAAACCTAATTTATCACATCTGTTCAAATCTTGAATTATAATTTACAACATCAACCAACATCTCCAAATTCGCTAATTTTATAAAAACATTTCGATGGGCACAAATCTATCGTAATTGTCTCCCCGTTATTATTTAGAATTAATTTGATTTAAGTTACTGTCTCGTCTTTGATTTAGCATTTTAATTACAACTCTATTCCCAATACATTATTCAAACAAATCATTTAGTGAACTGACATCGTCTTGCATCAAAATTCGCTTTGTCCTTATTTTAAGTTGAATGAATTAGTCTTTCAATTTGAACCAAACAAACTATTTAAAACGTTCAGTTTATATCTTATACCAATACTAGTGACTATAACTTTCTCAGCAAAAGAATTAGTTTAATTACAACCACATTTTATTTTATATTATTTAACACCTTGGCTGGGAACCAAACCCTGGACTGCAGTTTGTAAGACTGCTACACTCACCACTATACCACCAACACCATGGACCTGACTGAGACTCTCCGCAAATAGACCCATTTTATAGTTGTCTGTATTTGTAACTCCGGCATCTGGACAACAGAAAATAGCCTAATTTAACAACCCAAAGTTTTCCCTCAGTTAGGATTCTCATTAATCTCGCTCTCTTTGTATCTGACCCTTCTTTTTTTTTACCCGATTGTCACCTCTGACCTTCCCCTCAGTTAAATTACAATATTGGTGGTGACGTTTGCAGGGAATGTTACACTCCCGGGCGAAATGTCCAATTTTGTTACAATTAAAACATTTGATCTTTTTCTTTTGACTCACCTTATCCACTTTTCTCGACTTTATTCCTTTTTCTACCTCTATTATACCTCCCTCGGCTTCAGCAGGATTCACATATATGGGTGGTGATTTCGCAGGTAGCTCCTGCAGCCGTATTCTCACAACCACTATTTCATCGACTGGATTACCTCTGTATTCTTGGTATATTCAAGAAGGATATAGTTTGTTACCCTCACCTCCACCCAATTGGTAAACTTTTTCATCTGCGGGAGCGGAGGGCAGCGCATCTTGGCTCTTTTTAGGCTTACTACTATCTACACCCCCAACTCTCTTTTTTGCTTCTGAAAGCCAAACTCCGGCTGTGTATAACCTCTGTTTATTCTGCTTTTTCACATTTTTCCACATTCCTTATGTATCTGTTTTATAAGTGATTCCAGCTTTTCTACATTTAGACGGCCATCAAAATCATATTTCTTTCTCCATTTTAGAGCGAAATCAATGTTTCTCTTGTCTCTCTGTTCCATATAACGCTCGTCTCCCGTTAGTTCCGGCACCTCCTTTGAGGAATTTCTACCCATCCTTAATCCTTACCGTTACTAGTAGCTATGGTATTTAATCACTTATCTATGCCTTTCTATATTTAATTTTACCTTCTATGTGTGTGTATTTCTATGAATCTGCTATTTACCGTTACTTAGTTACTTTAGTTGCTTTTCTGTCTGAGTGCACGTGCTCAGCGTCATATCCAGAGGTTGTCTTTGGGAAATAGACGTATGAGTGCTGCCAGTATTGCTGCAGAGGTTGAAGGGTTGGGGGGTCAGCCTGTCAGCGCTTAGACCACATATGTCAGAGTCAAGGCCCGCGGACCACATCCGGCCCGCGAGAAGGTTTTTTACGGCCCCTGGGATGATCTTGATTTATTATTAGAACCGGCCCGCAGACCGCAGCAAGCCGGCAGCCCGCAGATCTTTTACACGCACCAATACTACATTTCCCACAATGCAACGGTGACGCACCGAGCAGTAGGCTGCTTCATTTCAATATTTATTGGCACAGCAGTTGTCAGCATCACAGTAAAATTAACTTTCAGATACCCATCAAAAATGGCAAAACGGAAGGTGGACACTGAGAACCGGGGGTTTCAAACAAGGTGGGAGTCGGAGTATTTGTTCACGGAGGTAGCTGGAAAACCTGTGTGTCTTCTGTGTGGAGAAAGTGTGGCGGTACTGAAAGAGTATAATCTGAGACGACATTATGAAACGAAACACGCGGACAAAAACAAGAATATGGACATGGAACAAAGGCTACAAAAGGCAGAGGAATTAAAACGAGGCCTCAAATCTAGTTTTATTTTGGCAGAAGAGATCGCTAAATCAGCCCGGCCATTTACGGAGGGGGATTTCATCAAAAACTGCATGATTAAAGTTTGTGACGAAGTTTGCCCAGAAAAAAGGCAACTCTTTTTAAATGTGAGTCTGAGCAGAAACACCATTGCCGAGAGAGTAGACCAGTTGTCCATCAATCTAAAAGAGCAGCTTGTGAAAAAGGCAAAAGATTTCATTGCATATTCCTTGGCTGTGGATGAGAGCACCGACATTTCTGACATTGCCCAGTTGTCAATTTTCATCCGCGGAGTGGACTCCAGCCTAAGCGTGACAGAGGAGTTTTTGGCTTTACGTCCTATGCATGGCACAACTACGGGGCATGATTTGTATGAAGAGGTGTCAAGATGTGTAAATGAGATGGAGCTGCCTTGGGAAAAACTCGTGGGTTTGACAACCGACGGAGCACCTGCGATGTGTGGACACAGGAGCGGACTGGTGGAGAAGATACGGGAAAAGATGCAAGAGGAAAACGCGACAGGTGAGCTGACAGCTTATCATTGTATCATACACCAGGAAGCGTTGTGCGGTAAAGCCTTGAAAATGGAGCATGTAATGAGCATCATCACGCGCACAGTTAACTTTATCAGAGCCAAAGGTTTGAATCACCGCCAGTTCAAGGCATTTCTGACGGAGTTAGAAACGGAGCATGGTGATTTGCCTTATCACACAGAGGTGCGATGGCTAAGCATTTACATTTACATTTACATTTAAGTCATTTAGCAGACGCTCTTATCCAGAGCGACTTAGCCAGGGAAAGGTGCTTCAAAGATGTTTCGAGCTTCGTGAGGAGATTTGTCTGTTCTTGGACAGCAAAGGGAAAGACACAACACAACTCTGAGACGAAATGTTTCTGTGTGAAATGGCTTTTCTGTGTGACATTACGAGTCATCTGAATGCAATGAACTTGCAGCTGCAGGGTCGGGATCGTGTCATCTCTGATATGTACAGTACAGTGAAGGCATTTAAAACCAAACTGACTCTGTGGGAGACGCAGATGCGGAAAGAAAATTTGAGCCACTTTCCCAGCTGCCAGACCATGAAAGAGAAGCTCTCTACCAGTGTGTTCCCGAGCGCACAGTTGGCTGATAAAATAGGTATGCTTGCCGCTGACTTTCGACGCCGATTTGCTGACTTTGAAGCACAAAAAAGCAGGTTGGAACTGCTCGGTAACCCATTTGCTGTTGACGTGGAAAGCTCACCACCAAACCTCCAAATGGAGTTGATTGACCTCCAATGCAATGATGCACTGAGGGCAAAATATGCGGCAGTGGGTGCTGCGGAGTTCGCCCGTTTCCTCCCCGACACAATGCCCCAGCTGCGCATCCAGACTGCTCAAACGTTGTCTATGTTTGGCAGCACATACCTGTGTGAACAACTGTTTTCTTTGATGAACTTGAACAAAACATCACACAGAAGTCGACTTACTGCTGAACACCTCCACTCAATTCTGAGGATTTCCTCAGCTCAGAGCTTTACCCCGAACATTGATGAACTTGTGGAAAAGATGGGACACCACCAAGTATCACCCTCAACCTCAAACAAGTGAACATTACTGTGCAATCACATATTTAGAGTTTTTACTCAGTTCAAGTTTAAAAGTTAAAGTTTAATATTTGTTTTCACTGCATGTTACTTCTCCTTAAACAAAGTGTTGTTTTTGATTAATAGATTTTTGCACTTTATTTTATTGTATTTCAATCCAATTATATTTTTAAAATATTTCAGTTGAGTGGATGATAGAAAATTGCTATTATTGTTTTTTTCTTTGAAGTAAATTTAGCCCACTTTCGCTAAAATAGAAAATATAGGCTACTGATGGTGCCTTGAATACCGGTTTCTTTCATTTAATGTTCATGTTATGGGGATTTTTATATAAAGGAAATTTGTCTTTTGTGTCTGTTGAAAATTAAAGATTACTGACAGAGCCATAAGAAAATATTGCTTTATTTATCTGATCATATTGGAATATATTTGTTAGGTTTTCAGTAGGTTCAATTAGGTTCACTAGACTATATGCGTCATTTAAATTTTTTTCAATGAACATTCGAACAGTCCGGCCCTCGGCTTGTAGCTAAATTTTTTATTTGGCCCTCCGTCCATTTGACTTTGACACCCCTGGCTTAGACCATACGCCGTACACTGCATCAAATTGGTCTGCATGGCTGTCGTCCCAGAAGGAAGCCTCTTCTAAAGATGATGCACAAGAAAGCCTGCAAACAGTTTGCTGAAGACAAGCAGACTAAGGACATGGATTACTGGAACCATGTCCTGTGGTCTGATGAGACCAAGATAAACTTATTTGGTTCAGATGGTGTCAAGCGTGTGTGGCGGCAACCAGGTGAGGAATACAAAGACAAGTGTGTCTTGCCTACAGTCAAGCATGGTGGTGGGAGTGTCATGGTCTGGGGCTGCATGAGTGCTGCCGGCACTGGGGAGCTACAGTTCATTGAGGGAACCATGAATGCCAACATGTACTGTGACATACTGAAGCAGAGCATGATCCCCTCCCTTCGGAGACTGGGCCGCAGGGCAGTATTCCAACATGATAATGATCCCAAACACACCTCCAAGACGACCACTGCCTTGCTAAAGAAGCTGAGAGTAAAGGTGATGGACTGGCCAAGCATGTCTCCAGACCTAAACCCTATTGAGCATCTGTGGGGCATCCTCAAATGGAAGGTGGAGGAGTGCAAGGTCTCTAACATCCACCAGCTCCGTGATGTCGTCATGGAGGAGTGGAAGAGGACTCCAGTGGCAACCTGTGAAGCTCTGGTGAACTCCATGCCCAAGAGGGTTAAGGCAGTGCTGGAAAATGATGGTGGCCACACAAAATATTGACACTTTGGGCCCAATTTGGACATTTTCACTTAGGGGTGTACTCACTTTTGTTGCCAGCGGTTTAGACATTAACGGCTGTTTGTTGAGTTATTTTGAGGGGACAGCAAATTTACACTGTTATACAAGCTGTACACTCACTACTTTACATTGTAGCAAAGTGTCATTTCTTTAGTGTTGTCACATGAAAAGATATACTCAAATTTACAAAAATATGAGGGGTGTTTCACTTTTGTGATATACTATATATATATATAAACATTATATATAAACATTCATACATAAATACATACACACATACATACCTTTTTTTAGAATATACCTTTATTATTCCCTGCAAACCCTACCACCCTTCCCCCAATTGGAGTAAACTAATCAACAATAACACTTATGCGTCTACCTTCAGTTTATACATATTAATAACCTTCAGTGCATACATACACATTTTACAGACACAATCTTTCAATCGTTATATTTAGTTTGTTTTTAGTCCTTCCTCTATTTCTGATGTGCATCCAGTTAGATTTCTATTTGTAACTTTGCTATTTCGCAACATTTCTGAACCTATATACATTTTACAGACCCCGTATGTTTTACATTGGTTATCTTGTTATTAGTCCCACCCTTCAGCTCCATTCAACCTCTCCCATCTGTCTCTTAACACCATCCATATTGGATTTCTATTTGCCATATGTTGTTCAACTGTGATGCTGTGATGCTTCACAAAAGTACCGAACCTTTCTATTCTCATAGTTTCTACAGATTGTAAATTAAAGATAAACATTTTTGCAAAAATAATTATGATATTATTGATTGATTGACTATGACTATGACTATAATCACCCAGTATTGGTATTTACAACGTTAGTTCTAGGTAAATTTTGCAATTCTTCAGCCATTCCTGAACCTGTGACTAAAAACGAGCTACATAATGGACAACACCAAAATAAATGATCTAATGTCTCTGCCTCTTTACAGCAGAATCTGCAGAGCTGGGAAGATTGTATCCCCCCCCATATGTATAACATTCTATTGGTTGCAAGAATTTTGTATAATAATTCAAATTGAAAAATTTGAAGTTTTGAACCCGGCATTGTTTTGCGTATCAATTCATAAACCATGTGCTATGGAATGGGTACATCGAAAATCTCTTCCCAACTATTTTGCAATTTATATGGCACAGCTGTCAGTTTTTTGGTCCTTAAATGAAATTGGTATATGTTTTTATTTAGCACAATTTTCTTTAACCACTTATGGTCTTTAATGCAGGGCCGACAGACAAGTTCATAGAAAATAAAAAAATTGACAGTAAGTTATCTTTAAAAGATTGTGAGTCTAACCAGCCCAAACTATCTAACAACAGAGGAGTAGAGGAGGGCCAGCAGAATTTTGACTAGAGTTGCAGAATTCTGGGAACTTTCAATACATTCCACAGAAATAAATATATTTATAGCAATGGAGGCTGCTGAGGGGAGGACAGCTCATAATAATGGCCGGAATAGAGTGAATGACATAGTATCAAACACCTGGTTTTCATGTGTTTTGATACCATTCCTTTCACTTAATTTTCAGGCATTACACTCTATTCCAGTCATTATTATGATCCGTCCTCCCCTCAGCAGCCTCCACTGCTTAAAATATATTTATTTCTGTGAAATGTATTGAAAGTTCCCAGAATTCTGCAAACTTAGTCAAAATACTGCTGGCCCTCCACTACTCCTCTATTGTTAGATTGTGAGTCTAACCAGCCCAAACAAATCTACCCATCCATTACTAATCTTGATAATCATGGCCTTCAATATAACACAATGTTATTTATCTTTATCTTTACTGGGATTCCCATTAGCTGACGCCATGACGACCACTAATCTTCCTGGGCTCCATGAACACAACAAAACATAATTTACAATTTATATAGAAAAACTGTAACACAATTGACGGTAGTAGACAATACAAACATTTGACATGTAGACATTACAGACATCAGTTCTCGATTGGTCTGGTCAGGGTAGTTTGTTCAATTGCAGTTATGAAGTTATCATAGGTCAGGTAGCTCAGGGTAGATAAACTACCTCAGGGCATTATGCTGATTTACACCTTTTGATTCATTCATTCATCCTCTCCCCACATCTCCATCTTATTACCTGAGACAAATCATATTTTAGTAGTAGTCTAATCAGTCTCTGAATTACAGAAGGGTCAGATGTGTCCAATCCTGTCTGCTTTCTACTGCCGTCAGCATGGGGATTGGCTGCTCCCTGTCGCCACGGAGATGGTGTGGTGTCGTGTAAGCGGTGGAGACAGGGCTCTTTGTTCTCTGTTGGGTACTTTAAATGTACACGGTTGCTTTCCAATTTCTTTCCAAGTGTTGTAAGATTCTGCTGGTTTCTCCTCTGATAGGTAAAGTAACTCGCTCACGGCTGGAGACACTAATACTAATACCAGCAATCTTCCGGACACCTTTTTACCTTTCCCATGGTGTAGTTTTTGCCATCATGTTATCGTATGTTTTCGTGAGGAAGAATCGAGCTTGAGCTCCAGGTTTAATGGACAAACTAGACTTATACGAATATATATCATATTTTATGTTTGTGTCATCCTGCTTAGTGAATCTGACAGCGTACTCGTAAGTTTTGTAAGAATTACTAGCATCTTTGTGATTGGAGTAGAATCCAACCCACGAGTTATAGAAATCAGTCTTCCATTTGGTGAAGGTCTTACTGATGAACAGGCGAGCGCAAGCATAGCCGTTTTTAGTGTAGAGCTGCAGACTGGCGTCATAATAACCCTCTATGCCAACAGGAACCTTCCTGTCTGCGTCATCATACCGAGGCCCGGTTATGAAGACATTTGACCCGTCCTTGGAGAGGAGCTTGACCTGTAGGCCGTGGTTAAGGTACTGGTTGCTGTCATAGGTTCCGTAGCTGCGCTTGTCAAGAGAGCGAGATAAGAGATTATTTCCATTGTTATTAAAGAGTGCCAGCATCACCCCCACATCCAGTAGGCTGTCAGGGACATTAGCCCATCCGAGCCGGGCGTACCCACTTTCTGTGGATTTCACCTGGAGCACAACAGCATAGCACTCTGTGTGGTGGTCATTCACCACTGCCTCTTTCATTATAGCAGTGGACTCATTCAGAGTCATTCTGCCTGCTTCTTCAACCTTGTATGTGCTACCAGTGGGGTAGCATTTCTCTGTGAAGGATCTGGAGTTTGCGTCATAGCCGGCAGCGTACAGAAATGCCTGCACACTGTTATATCCGCATCGGATGATGGTCCTGATCTCCCGCAGGAGGGCGGGGCTGACTTGGTAGGTGTTATGGGGGTCATACTCACTGCTTCTTCGATAGTGCTGTGTTATGTAGACTGCCTCTAACTGTGGCCAGTTGGGGCTTGTTCTGACAACTAACCTGTCCATGTTCCTCTCTATGTTTCCTGGGGCAAGGTAGTAGCTGCGAGTGACATAAGGATAGAGTGGGTATGCTGTTGGTGTGTTGATATTCCCGACTGCGTAGTAACCCTGTGTGTTCTGATCTTGCAGTGGTGGAAAAAGTTGTTCATAGTTATTGAAGTAATGGAAGCCCCAGTCTCCCCTTTCTGGCGAGAACTTTGGTATGAGTACATTGTTGTTATCGATGTATAGGCCTCTAGAGACAAAGTGTAGCAGCATTAGGCCATGACGAGGGAATCTGTGGCCAAACATGGTGTTCCTGAGGTCATTTATTGAGTGAAGGACAGGTATGACTGCAGACACTAAGACCAGTGGTAGCAACAAGAAGAAGATGCAAAGCAAGGCTTTTCTCTCCATGGTAATCCTGTGAGAGAGAGAGAGACAGACAGTATGATAGCAGGAGTACCTCAAGTCTTTAAAATGGATGGATTGATTGCATTTGGAATTGATTGATTACAACGGCGAAGGTGCATAAAGACGGAGGAAATCAGATATGATGTTTTTAGCACCACTCACAGACCCACAAACCACTGCGCACAAAATGGGTCAATGTGTCAATAAATCAACTTTTCCCATTTTTTCAAACTGCCGCAGTCTTGGATCTAGAATTAAGATCATGTATACTGTGCTAATGCTGATACCAAAAAATAGTAATGCAGAGCAATGTACGGAAAATGTTAGCAAATTAGGGTTTTGTGGTAAGTACATGGGAGTTGTCAACGTAGACTTTGATCTGAAGCCATTCTTGTGATTATTATGACTTTGCCATTGTAATTGTCTGTAAGCTTGTGTAGCCAAATTAATCTATGATCGTATGCTATCCATTTGTTGTTTGTATGCTGTTCTTTGTATGACATAATATTTGATAATTAACCAATGATATTAGGCCACTCTTGGCCATGATTACAGACACCTGTGTCTTTTGACACTACATAAATGAGTCATCCCACAGTGTTTGTGATTATACCCCGATGAAGGCTGTCGAAACGTTTGTAATTACATTTTTGCATCTGAGCTCCTAGAGTGTGCGGCTCTCTTTTATTTTCAAGTACATGGGAGTTGCCATCTTTGTTCACTAGTGATGGGGGAAAAAATCTATAAATGTACATATCACAATATTTTGGGATAATATTATATCGATATACACTACCGTTCAAAAGTTTGGTGTCACTTAGAAATGTCCTTGTGTTTGTAAGAAAAGCACATTCATTTGTTCATTAAAATAACATCAAATGTGGGGGGGCTCCCGGGTGACGCAGTGGTCTAAGGCAGTGCTAGCTGGGTTCGAGCCCAGGCTCTGTCGCAGCCGACCGCGACCGGGAGGCCCATGGTGCAGCGCACAATTGGCCCAGTGTTGTCCGGGTTAGGGAGGGTTTGGCCGGTAGGGATATCCTTGTCTCATCGCGCACTAGCAACTCCTGTGGAGGGCCGGGCACAGTGCACGCTGACCAGGTCACTAGGTGTATGGTGTTTCATTACATCATTTACATTTAAGTCATTTAGCAGATGCTCTTATCCTCCGACACATGGCTTCCGGGTTGGATGCGCGCCATGTTAAGAAGCAGTGCGGCTTGGTTGAGTTGTGTTTCAGAGGACGCATAGCTCTTGACCTTCGCCTCTCTCGAGTACGTACGGGAGTTGCAGTGATGAGACAAGACAGTAACTACTAACAATTGGATACCAAGAAATTGGGGAGAAAAAGGGGGTAAAAAAAAACCCATCAGAAATAGTATGTAAACATTGTTAATGCTGTAAATGATCATTGTAGCTGGAAACTGCTGATTTTTTATGGAATATCTACGTAGGCATTGTGGTGTACAGCAGGTCAGCCACCAGGGGGAGACTCGTCGAGGCCTGTGACAGAGTCAGGTATACATCATGAGGCGATGGCGCCATCTGCTGGACGTGACAGGTCGACGCGTTCTCTGCCCATGACTAATTGGGGAGTTGGTGAGTAATCAAGGGCTGATTGCTCACCAGCTGTACAAGCCCCATAAAGCTGCCAGAAGGGCAGCATACAAGCAAGGGCTGGGGGAAGTAAGGTGACTTCCGTGTAGTTGGAGACGGTGCCCGAGCTAAGATGAGGAAGTTTGTGTGCTCGACAGGCTACTGCAAGACCCGGAGGCCAGAAGACGGTATCCTTGAGATGGTCTCATGGGGAGACCTATCATTTTCTTTTGCTTTATTATTCAATAAACACCCTTGAAACCGAGCTAATCATACTTTGTCCGTGTCTGATCTGTTTCAACGTCTTGACCAAACCCTCCGGTCTGCCACAGCATACGGAGGCCCATTATCTGCAACCCTCACTCTTGTGTTCCAATGGCACGTTGTCTTTTTTATTTTTATTTTTTATTTAATCTTTATTTAACCAGGTAGGATAGTTGAGAACAAGTTCTCATTTACAACTGTGACCTGGCCAAGATAAAGCATAGCAGTGTGAACAGACAACAGAGTTACACATGGAGTAAACAATTAACAAGTCAATAACACAGAAAAAAAGGGGTCTATGTACATTGTGTGCAAAAGGCATGAGGAGGTAGGCGAATAATTACAATTTTGCAGATTAACACGAGTGATAAATGATCAGATGGTCATGTACAGGTAGAGATATTGGTGTGCAAAAGAGCAGAAAAGTAAATAAACATAAACAGTATGGGGATGACGTAGGTAAAATTGGGTGGGCTATTTACCGATAGACTATGTACAGCTGCAGCGATCGGTTAGCTGCTCAGATAGCAGATGTTTGAAGTTGGTGAGGAAGATAAAAGTCTCCAACTTCAGCGATTTTTGCAATTCGTTCCAGTCACAGGCGGCAGAGAACTGGAACGAAAGGCGGCCAAATGAGGTGTTGGCTTTAGGGATGATCAGTGAGATATACCTGCTGGAGCGCGTGCTACGGGTGGGTGTTGTCATCGTGACCAGTGAACTGAGATAAGGTGGAGCTTTACCTAGCATGGACTTGTAGATAACCTGGAGCCAGTGAGTCTGGCGACGAATATGTAGAGAGGGCCAGCCGACTAGAGCATACAGGTCGCAGTGGTGGGTGGTATAAGGTGCTTTAGTAACAAAACGGATGGCACAGTGATAAACTGCATCCAGTTTGCTGAGTAGAGTATTGGAAGCTATTTTGTAGATGACATCGAAGTCCAGGATCGGTAGGATAGTCAGTTTTACTTGGGTAAGTTTGGCAGCGTGAGTGAAGGAGGCTTTGTTGCGGAATAGAAAGCCGACTCTAGATTTGATTTTAGATTGGAGATGTTTGATATGAGTCTGGAAGGAGAGTTTACAGTCTAGCCAGACACCTAGGTACTTATAGATGTCCACATATTCTAGGTCGGAACCATCCAGGGTGGTGATGCTAGTCGGGCGTGCGAGTGCAGAGGTTAGGAGGTTTAGGAGGTTTAGGAGGTCTAACCTTGTTTGGAGGTTAGATAGCACAGTGTCCAAGGATGTATACAGAATGGTATCGTCTGCGTAGAGGTGGATCAGGGAATTGCCCGCAGTCTTAGCTAATCCAAGTTTATAATTTTAAAAGCTAATTGATCATTAGAAAAGCATTTTGCAATTATGTTAGCAAAGCTGAAAACTGTTCTTCTTATGAAAGAAGCAATAAAACTGGCCTTCTTTAGACTAGTTGAGTATCTGGAGCATCACCATTTGTGGGTTCGATTACAGGCACAAAATGGCCAGAAACAAAGACCTTTCTTCTGAAACTCGTCAGTCTATTCTTGTTCTGAGAAATTGCTAAGAAACTGAAGATCTCGAACAGCGCTGTGTACTACTCCCTTCACAGAACAGTGCAAACTGGCTCTAACCAGATTAGAAAGAGGAGTGGGAGGCCCTGGGGCATAACTGAGCAGGAGGACAAGTACATTAGTGTCTAGTTTGAGAAACAGATGCCTCATAATTCCTCAACTGGCAGCTTCATTAAATAGTATCCGCAAAACACCAGTCTCAACATCAACAGTGAAGAGGCGACTCAGGTATGCTGGCCTTCTAGGCAGATTTGCAAAGAAAAAGCCTTATCTCAGACTGGCCAATAAAAAAAAAAGATTAAGATGGGCAAAAGAACACAGACACTGGACAGAGGAGCTCTGCCTAGAAGGATAAACTTGGATTAGCTAACACAACGTTCCATTGGAACACAGGATTGGTGGTTGCCGATAATGGGCCCCTGTACACCTATGTAGATATTCCATATACAATTGCCGTTTCCAGCTACAATAGTCATTTTTTTATTTTTTTATTTATTTCACCTTTATTTAACCAGGTAGGCAAGTTGAGAACAAGTTCTCATTTACAATTGCGACCTGGCCAAGATAAAGCAAAGCAGTTCGACAGATACAACGACACAGAGATACACATGGAGTAAAACAAACATACAGTCAATAATACAGTATAAACAAGTCTATATACAATGTGAGCAAATGAGGTGAGAAGGGAGGTAAAGGCAAAAAAGGCCATGGTGGCAGAGTAAATACAATATAGCAAGTAAAACACTGGAATGGTAGTTTTGCAATGGAAGAATGTGCAAAGTAGACATAAAAATAATGGGGTGCAAAGGAGCAAAATAAATAAATAAATTAAATACAGTTGGGAAAGAGGTAGTTGTTTGGGCTAAATTATAGGTGGGCTATGTACAGGTGCAGTAATCTGTAAGATGCTCTGACAGTTGGTGCTTAAAGCTAGTGAGGGAGATAAGTGTTTCCAGTTTCAGAGATTTTTGCAGTTCGTTCCAGTCACTGGCAGCAGAGAACTGGAAGGAGAGGCAGCCAAAGAAAGAATTGGTTTTGGGGGTGACCAGAGAGATATACCTGCTGGAGCGTGTGCTACAGGTGGGAGATGCTATGGTGACCAGCGAGCTGAGATAAGGGGGACTTTACCTAGCAGGGTCTTGTAGATGACATGGAGCCAGTGGGTTTGGCGACGAGTATGAAGCGAGGGCCAGCCAACGAGAGCGTACAGGTCGCAATGGTGGGTAGTATATGGGGCTTTGGTGACAAAACGGATTGCACTGTGATAGACTGCATCCAATTTGTTGAGTAGGGTATTGACGCTATTTTGTAAATGACATCGCCAAAGTCGAGGATTGGTAGGATGGTCAGTTTTACAAGGGTATGTTTGGCAGCATGAGTGAAGGATGCTTTGTTGCGAAATAGGAAGCCAATTCTAGATTTAACTTTGGATTGGAGATGTTTGATATGGGTCTGGAAGGAGAGTTTACAGTCTAACCAGACACCTAAGTATTTGTAGTTGTCCACGTATTCTAAGTCAGAGCCGTCCAGAGTAGTGATGTTGGACAGGCGGGTAGGTGCAGGTAGCGATCGGTTGAAGAGCATGGATTTAGTTTTACTTGTATTTAAGAGCAATTGGAGGCCACGGAAGGAGAGTTGTATGGCATTGAAGCTTGCCTGGAGGGTTGTTAACACAGTGTCCAAAGAAGGGCCGGAAGTATACAGAATGGTGTCGTCTGCGTAGAGGTGGATCAGGGACTCACCAGCAGCAAGAGCGACCTCATTGATGTATACAGAGAAGAGAGTCGGTCCAAGAATTGAACCCTGTGGCACCCCCATAGAGACTGCCAGAGGTTCAGACAGCAGACCCTCCGATTTGACACACTGAACTCTATCAGAGAAGTAGTTGGTGAACCAGGCGAGGCAATCATTTGAGAAACCAAGGCTGTCGAGTCTGCCGATGAGGATGTGGTGGTTGACATAATCGAAAGCCTTGGCCAGATCAATGAATACGGCTGCACAGTAATGTTTTTTATCGATGGCGGTTAAGATATCGTTTAGGACCTTGAGCGTGGCTGAGGTGCACCCATGACCAGCTCTGAAACCAGATTGCACAGCAGAGAAGGTATGGTTAGATTCAAAATGGTCGGTAATCTGTTTGTTGACTTGGCTTTCGAAGACCTTAGAAAGGCATGGTAGGATAGTTATAGGTCTGTAGCAGTTTGGGTCAAGAGTGTCCCCCCCTTTGAAGAGGGGGATGACCGCAGCTGCTTTCCAATCTTTGGGTGGCAACAATTTCGGCAGATAATTTTTTAGAAAGAAAGGGTCCAGATTGTCTAGCCCGGCTGATTTGTAGGGGTCCAGATTTTTCAGCTCTTTCAGAACATCAGCAGAATGGATTTGGGAGAAGGAGAAATGGGGAAGGCTTGGGCGAGTTGCTGTTGGGGGTGCAGTGCTGTTGACCGGGGTAGGAGTAGCCAGGTGGAAAGCATGGCCAGCCGTAGAAAAATGCTTATTGAAATTCTCAATTATGGTGGATTTATCAGTGGTGACAGTGTTTCCTATCTTCAGTGCAGTGGGCAGCTGGGAGGAGGTGTTCTTATTCTCCATGGACTTTACAGTGTCCCAGAACTTTTTTTGAGTTAGTGTTGCAGGAAGCAAATTTCTGCTTGAAAAAGCTAGCCTTGGCTTTTCTAACTGCCTGTGTATAACGGTTTCTAGCTTCCCTGAATAGCTGCATATCACGGGGGCTGTTCGATGCTAATGCAGAACGCCATAGGATGTTTTTGTGTTGGTTAAGGGCAGTCAGGTCTGGGGAGAACCAAGGGCTATATCTGTTCCTGGTTCTAAATTTCTTGAATGGGGCATGTTTATTTAAGATGGTTAGGAAGGCATTTTTTTAAAAATATCCAGGCATCCTCTACTGACGGGATGAGATCAATATCCTTCCAGGATACCCCGGCCAGGTCGATTAGAAAGGCCTGCTCGCTGAAGTGTTTCAGGGAGCGTTTTACAGTGATGAGTGGAGGTCGTTTGACCGCTGACCCATTACGGATGCAGGCAATGAGGCAGTGATCGCTGAGATCTTGGTTGAAGACAGCAGAGGTGTATTTAGAGGGGAAGTTGGTTAGGATGATATCTATGAGGGTGCCCGTGTTTAAGGCTTTGGGGGTACCTGGTAGGTTCATTGATAATTTGAGTGAGATTGAGGGCATCAAGTTTAGATTGTAGGATGGCTGGGGTGTTAAGCATGTTCCAGTTTAGGTCGCCTAGCAGCACGAGCTCTGAAGATAGATGGGGGCAATCAGTTCACATATGGTGTCCAGAGCACAGCTGGGGGCAGAGGGTGGTCTATAGCAGGCGGCAACGGTGAGAGACTTGTTTTTAGAGAGGTGGATTTTTAGAAGTAGAAGTTCAAATTGTTTGGGTACAGACCTGGATAGTAGGACAGAACTCTGCAGGCTATCTTTGCAGTAGATTGCAACACCGCCCCCTTTGGCAGTTCTATCTTGTCTGAAAATGTTGTAATTTGGAATTAAAATTTCAGAATTTTTGGTGGTCTTCCTAAGCCAGGATTCAGACACAGCTAGAACATCTGGGTTGGCAGAGTGTGCTAAAGCAGTGAATAGAACAAACTTAGGGAGGAGGCTTCTAATGTTAACATGCATGAAACCATTTACAACATTAACAATGTATACACTGTATTTCTGAACAATTTGATGCTATTTAATGGAAAACAAGGACATTTCTAAGTGACCCCAAACTTCTGAATGGTAGTGTATATATATCTATATATATATAGAAGATATTTAACATAGAGTAGCAAAAAATGTAACATAGAGTAGCAAAAATATATACATATATATATATAAAATGTATATATTTTTGCTACTGTAGGTTAAATATCTTCTCTGAATTAAGATTCAAAGTGCTCAATCGCTGTTAGGAATTTTGCAGTACAATTCCTAATCGCACGCATTATACAAGTGAGAATTTAGCAGAAAAGGGAACATGTCATTGTAATCAGATAGACCAGATCTAAGATCATAACACTGTTAAATATTTTACAATTCCCAACTGCACACAAATTTGAGTTTAAGAGAAAAAGTATCTATTAGTAAATTCTTCTCTTACCGTGTTCCTGGTGAACCGTCCTCTGATCTAGTGAACACTGAACCACCTCACCTCCTTTTACAGCCCAGCAGAAGACTGACGTCTCCAGAGAAGGAAATGAGTCACACATTCACCCACTAACCTGGCAGACTGCTCAGGTATGTTTGTGTATGCAGCCAAGTTATAACCAGTTATAAGATGCTGCTAGCAGGTTCACCTTTTTACACTTGAGCAGAGTGTTAAAAATGTTGCGTTCCCCTGCTCAGACGTTGCATGTATCAAGCGACGGTTCTGTGCCATGTCATCAACGTTGCCATCGGCACCAGATTGCTATAACATTTATGTGGTTAGCTGATATGTAAAATATCAGGCATGCATCAGCAATGCTTGAGCGCAAAGCCACGGTATCAGAGTGGTCACGAGACTCACTATTTCACTTTCAAATGTATGCTAAGCAAAAACCATTGTTAAACAAACATATAGGCAGAAGTCTACTTTTAACAATTGCCACCGAAAATTTCACTAAAACACATTTAGTAGATGAACAGCACAGATGTCAAGTTTGTTAACAGAATGACAGTAAAATCTCCCTCCTTTTTTATGTGACCAGGTTTCCCCAAAATTCTGTTTCAATATCTACTCTGAATTAATATTCAAAGATGTCTGCAGAAACAACGATGTGTCAGCTATGACACAACTCCTTGAGTTTGAAAAAAAGCCATTTTGGTTGTTGAACTACAGGAAGTTTAGTGGATCAACACCCGGTAACAGATTGATGGTAACAGAATGACATTGTGAGTCCTTGATCTGTACTATACAGAAATGCATCATTATTCTTGTCATTATCTTCATGGTGATGTATCCTAAATGGGTACACAAAAGGTAGAAACATTTAATATTGTCCTTTGCATGTTTGGGTATTATTCTACACATTGGCTATTATTCCCCGAACAAGACCATGTTGTTGGTCCAAACCGAAACAAATCTGTAGCAATCAAAGTTTTGACATCCCAGTACAACACAGTAGATCATTGTAGAGTACAGCACAGTAGAGTACAGCACAGTACAGTAGAGTAGAGTAGAGTGCAGTACAGAACAGTACAGCACAGTAGATCATTTTAGAGTATAGATCAGTAGAGTACAGCACAGGACAGTAGAGTAGAGTGCACTACTGAACAGTACAGCACAGTAGATCATTGTAGAGTAGAGCACAGTAGAGTACAGTACAGTACAGCACAGTAGATCATTGTAGAGTACAGCACAGTAGATCATTGTAGAGCACAGCACAGTAGAGTACAGCGCAGTACAGTAGAGTACAGTAGATCATTGTAGAGTACAGCACAGTAGATCATTGTAGAGTACAGCACAGTAGAGTACAGGACAGTACAGTAGAGTACAGTAGATCATTGTAGAGTACAGCACAGTAGATCATTGTAGAGTACAGCACAGTAGATCATTGTAGAGTACAGCACAGTAGTGTACAGTACAGTACAAGATCATTGTAGAGTACAGAACAGTAGATCATTGTAGAGTACTGCACAGTAGATTACAGTACAGTAGAGTACAGTACAGCACAGTAGATCATTGTCAAGTACAGCACAGTAGAGTACATTACAGCACAGTAGATCATTATAGAGTACAGCACAGTAGAGTACAGTACAGTACAGTAGATCATTGTAGAGTACAGCACAGTAGAGTACAGTACAATACAGTAGATCATTGTAGAGTACAGTGGGTTGAGTCACTGATGTGATCTTCCTGTCTGGGTTGGCGCCCCTCCCCCCCCTTGTGTTGTGCCGTGGCGGAGATCTTTGTGGGCTATACTTGGCCTTGTCTCAGGATGGTAAGTTGGTGGTTGAAGATATCCCTCTAGTGGTGTGGGGGCTGTGCTTAGGCAAAGTGGGTGGGGATATATCCTTCCTGTTTGGCCCTGTCCGGGGGTGTCATCGGATGGGGCCACAGTGTCTCCTGACCCCTCCTGTCTCAGCCTCCAGTATTTATGCTGCAGTAGTTTGTGTCGGGGGGCCAGGGTCAGTTTGTTATATCTGGAGTACTTCTCCTGTCCTATCCGGTGTTCTGTGTGAATTTAATTCTCTCTTTCTCTCTTTCTTTCTCTCTCCCGGGGGACCTGAGCCCCAGGACCATGCCTCAGGACTACCTGACATGATGACTCCTTGCTGTCCCCAGTCCACCTGGCTGTGCTGCTGCTCCAGTTTCAACTGTTCTGCCTGTGATTATTATTATTTGACCATGCTGGTCATTTATGAACATTTGAACATCTTGGCCATGTTCTGTTATAATCTCCACCCGGCACAGCCAGAAGAGGACTGGCCACCCCACATAGCCTGGTTCCTCTCTAGGTTTCTTCCTAGGTTTTGGCATTTCTAGGGAGTTTTTCCTAGCCACTGTGCTTCTACACCTGCATTGCTTGCTGTTTGGGGTTTTAGGCTGGGTTTCTGTACAGCACTTTGAGATATCAGCTGATGTACAAAGGGCTATATAAATACATTTTATTTAATTTTATTTAGAGTACAGCACAGTACAGTAGAGTAGAGTGCAGTACAGAACAGTACAGCACAGTAGATCATTGTAGAGTAGAGTACAGTAGAGTACAGCACAGTACAGTAGAGTAGAGTGCAGTACAGAACTGTACAGCACAGTAGATCATTGTAGAGTACAGATCAGTAGAGTACAGCACAGTACAGTAGAGTACAGCACAGTACAGTAGAGTGCAGTACAGCACAGCAGATAATTGTACAGTACAGTACAGTACAGTACAGTACAGTACAGTACAGTACAGTACAGTACAGTACAGTACAGTACAGTACAGTACAGAACAGTACAGCACCGTAGATCATTGTAGAGTAGAGTACACTACAGTACAGAAGATCATTGTAGAGTACAGCACATTAGAGTACAGCACAATACAGTAGAGTAGAGTGCAGTACAGAACAGTACAGCACAGTAGATCATTGTAGAGTACAGATCAGTAGAGTACAGCACAGTACAGTAGAGTACAGCACAGTACAGTAGAGTGCAGTACAGCACAGCAGATAATTGTACAGTACAGTACAGTAGAGTAGAATGCAGTACAGAACAGTACAGCACAGTAGATCATTGTAGAGTACAGTACATTAGAATACAGTAGATTACAGTAGACCATTGTAGAGTACAGCACATTAGAGTACAGCACAATACAGTAGAGTACAGTACAGTAGAGTAGAGTACAGTACAGTAGAGTAGAGTGCAGTACAGAACAGTACAGCACAGTAGATCACTGTAGAGTACAGTACATTAGAGTACAGTAGAGTACAGTAGATCATTGTACAGTACAGCACATTAGAGTACAGAACAGTACAGTAGAGTAATAATATAATATATAATATATGCCATTTAGCAGACGCTTTTATCCAAAGCGACTTACAGTCATGTGTGCATACATTCTACGTATGGGTGGTCCCGGGGATCGAACCCACTACCCTGGCGTTACAAGCGCCATGCTCTACCAACTGAGCTACAGAAGGAGTAGAGTGCAGTACAGAACAGTACAGCACAGTAGATCATTGTAGAAATATCGCGTCTTGTGACGGCCGGCCGCCCAACAACATGCCCGCTTGACCCTATCCCCTCCTCTCTTCTCCAGACCATTTCCGGAGACCTTCTCCCTTACCTCACCTCGCTCATCAACTCATCCCTGACCGCTGGCTACGTCCCTTCCGTCTTCAAGAGAGCGAGAGTTGCACCCCTTCTGAAAAAACCTACACTCGATCCCTCCGATGTCAACAATTACAGACCAGTATCCCTTCTTTCTTTTCTCTCCAAAACTCTTGAACGTGCCGTCCTTGGCCAGCTCTCCCGCTATCTCTCTCTGAATGACCTTCTTGATCCAAATCAGTCAGGTTTCAAGACTAGTCATTCAACTGAGACTGCTCTCCTCTGTATCACGGAGGCGCTCCGCACTGCTAAAGCTAACTCTCTCTCCTCTGCTCTCATCCTTCTAGATCTATCGGCTGCCTTCGATACTGTGAACCATCAGATCCTCCTCTCCACCCTCTCCGAGTTGGGCATCTCCGGCGCGGCCCAGGCTTGGATTGCGTCCTACCTGACAGGTCGCTCCTACCAGGTGGCGTGGCGAGAATCTGTCTCCTCACCACGCTCTCACCACTGGTGTCCCCAGGGCTCTGTTCTAGGCCCTCTCCTATTCTCGCTATACACCAAGTCACTTGGCTCTGTCATAACCTCACATGGTCTCTCCTATCATTGCTATGCAGACGACACACAATTAATCTTCTCCTTTCCCCCTTCTGATGACCAGGTGGCGAATCGCATCTCTGCATGTCTGGCAGACATATCAGTGTGGATGACGGATCACCACCTCAAGCTGAACCTCGGCAAGACGGAGCTGCTCTTCCTCCCGGGGAAGGACTGCCCGTTCCATGATCTCGCCATCACGGTTGACAACTCCATTGTGTCCTCCTCCCAAAGCGCTAAGAACCTTGGCGTGATCCTGGACAACACCCTGTCGTTCTCAACCAACATCAAGGCGGTGGCCCGTTCCTGTAGGTTCATGCTCTACAACATCCGCAGAGTACGACCCTGCCTCACACAGGAAGCGGCGCAGATCCTAATCCAGGCACTTGTCATCTCCCGTCTGGATTACTGCAACTCGCTGTTGGCTGGGCTCACTAGCCTGTGCCATTAAACCCCTTCAACTCATCCAGAACGCCGCAGCCCGTCTGGTGTTCAACCTTCCCAAGTTCTCTCACGTCACCCCGCTCCTCCGTTCTCTCCACTGGCTTCCAGTTGAAGCTCGCATCCGCTACAAGACTATGGTGCTTGCCTACGGAGCTGTGAGGGGAACGGCACCTCAGTACCTCCAGGCTCTGATCAGGCCCTACACCCAAACAAGGGCACTGCGTTCATCCACCTCTGGCCTGCTCGCCTCCCTACCACTGAGGAAGTACAGCTCCCGCTCAGCCCAGTCAAAACTGTTCGCTGCTCTGGCCCCCCAATGGTGGAACAAACTCCCTCACGACGCCAGGACAGCGGAGTCAATCACCACCTTCCGGAGACACCTGAAACCCCACCTCTTTAAGGAATACCTAGGATAGGATAAGTATTCCCTCTCACCCCCCTTTAATATTTAGATGCACTATTGTAAAGTGACTGTTCCACTGGATGTCATAAGGTGAATGCACCAATTTGTAAGTCGCTCTGGATAAGAGCGTCTGCTAAATGACTTAAATGTAAATGTAAATGTAGAGTACAGCACAGTAGAGTGTAGGACAGTAGAGTACAGTACAGTACGGAACAGTACAGCACAGTAGAGTACAGTACAGTACAGTACAGTAGAGTGCAGTACAGGTCAGTACAGCACAGTACAGTACATTAGAGTAGAGTGCAGTACAGTAGAGTACAGTGCAGTACTGAACAGTACAGTACAGTCGAGTAGAGTGCAGTACAGAACAGTACAGCACAGTATATCATTGTAGAGTACAGCACAGTAGAGTACAGTACAGTACAGTCGAGTAGAGTGCAGTACAGAACAGTACAGCACAGTAGATCATTGTAGAGTACAGCACAGTAGAGTACAGTACAGTACAGTCGAGTAGAGTGCAGTACAGAACAGAACAGTACAGCACAGTAGATCATTGTAGAGTACAGCACAGTAGAGTACAGTACAGTACAGGACAGTAGAGTAGAGTGCAGTACAGTAGAGTACAGTGCAGTACTGCACAGTAGATCGTTGTAGAGTACAGCACAGTAGAGTACATTACAGTACAGTACAGGACAGTAGAGCACAGTAGATCATTGTAGAGTACAGTACAGGACAGTAGAGCACAGTAGAGCACAGTAGAGTAGAGTGCAGTACAGAACAGTACAGCAGAATAGATCATTGTAGAGTACAGTGCAGTAGAGTGCAGTACAGAACAGTACAGCACAGTATATCATTGTAGAGTACAGCACAGTAGAGTACAGTACAGCAGATCATTGTAGAGTACAGCACAGTAGAGTACAGTACAGTAGAGTGCAGTACAGAACAGTATAGCATAGTAGATCATTGTAGAGTACAGCACAGTAGAGGACAGTACAGTAGAGTACAGTAGAGAGGCAGTACAGAAGAGTAGAGTACAGTAGAGTTTAGTATAGTACAGCAAGGTAAAGAAAAGTACAGTAGAATACAGTATAGTCCAGTAAAAAAGAGTATATTACATTATATTGTACTTTACTCATGTGTTAACCTACGGTACTGAACTTTACTCTACTGTTCTGAACTATACTCTAGTTGAATTTACTGTACTCTAAGGTACTGTGTAGTGTTTTCTCCTGCAACTGTGGTTTGTGACTACTATGATTTCCCATTGTGGCCAATTGAATTGAATTCATACTGTTACAGATTTTTCGGTCACTCTGTTACTCTGCTGCATGTGTAAAGGGGTCAGAGAGAGTTGAGAGAAAGTTAAGATGAATCACTAATGAACTTAGTTGCAACATTACAAGAAAATCAGTCATATGGACACTGAAACACATTGAAACATCATTTTACTGTAATAGAGGAGAAGTTAATCTTTCTAACGATACCCTTTTTATATCTCAACTCCTCAAATTGTGCGCAAAGCAGACTACTAAACCAGAAGTATCAATGAACACTAACTCTGGTCTACTCTGTGTTTTATAAATGGTCAATTAGCATAAAACACAATTCTGCAAGGAATTGGTAACACGTTCTCAGTCTGAGGAATAATGTAGACCACTTTATTTCAACATCTGAACCAGGTGGACAGGCTGTCATGCTGTTCAAACAGTTGGAGACAGATAGAAGGGTGTGTTCTTCCTGGTTAGCTGGCAAAAAGGTTGAAGTTGGCTGAAGTTTAAATAAGATTAGCTGGCTACTCACTAGCACGTAGGCTTGTGCTTGAGTGATTGTTTGCGAGACGTGTATATTTTCTATAATGCCTGCTACAAGAAGTTAGTTATTCTTAGTGAATGTGCATTATGCATGGTTCTAGTTATATTTGTAACAAACATGTTATTTTCATAGACAGACTTGAAAGCCAGATCAGTGATTTTTGCAAGTATGTTAAACAATTTGTATAAAATAATGACATTATTAGTGTGTCTTATGGATGAGTACTGATGAGGATCAGTAAAAACACTATAACTAATTGGTAGGTCTACCTTGTTACTTTCATAATCCTCCCTCATGAGGGAGAGATTAGAAAATATTGTAAAGATATGTGAATGTTTGGTAACGGAATGACAAAACACTAGGCAATACTTTTAAACTTACAGAAGGCGAAACATTTCTGAAAAACTATTCATGATGATATTAGTTGGCAGGGGTCTTTACTTCAACATGATTGTGTTTTGATGTATTTCTAATACCTTTTAAGACTTTTTCTAGCAGATAGTTTTTGAGGCCCCTTTTCCATTTGTTTGAGCAGAAATCAAAGCCTTTGATTATTCCACATTTTTAGGATGGAAAATGGTTGAAAAACACATGCCTTAATTTCCCCCAAATAAAGTCTCAACTTTCATTTGATACTAAATGTTATATGCTCCTATAAACTTCAAATGTTGGTGCTTATGTCTCCTTTTACATGGGAATTACCCTGAGCAGGGGAACAAGACCAAGATGTCTTCCCAGAGTTGGCTAGCATTAGCTTGCTAAGTGAACATCTAACTATTGAATGCAGCCACACAATGTTTGACACCAATCAAGACAATAAATACATTTCTCAACAGATTTCTTTCGTGTGGAGATTCACTGGAACTGCTTCTGATGCAACACTTAACTATGAAAACTTTTCCAACTTACTGCCTTCAAACCGATGCAGCTAATTTCACAACACCATGATTGTGACAGCTTCCCACATGAAGCAATAGCACAAACAGGTCCGTCTGGAATGAGGCAGGAATGAGGCTTGGCACAAGGCTACTGGGTAACTTGTAGAATATAAATACTTTATATTCCATTTTCTTTGCGAAGAACAGAAATGTGATTTTGCTTTCAACCGAACTCCATTGGAGGACAGTGGAAGTTGATAAAACGTCTTCTTCATTTTTAAAATGAAAGCCAACATCTTTCGGCCCTTTGCGTTCGCCAACCCCATTGAGACGCAAAACCCAACTTTACCCCCCCCCCTTTCTTCTTCTCTTGAATCACCTAGCTGTCATCCTTGCTGTTTGAGACTGAAATCGAAGCACACTCTGCTTGTAATGCATTCACTTTAGAAATATGTCCAACATAGCGTTTCATATGAATGCATCTTTGCTTGTTCCCCAGAATGGGACAGGGTGGGGTAACCTCTGAGGTAGTTAGCTGGGGTTAGTGCAGCCTTGTGCTCAGCCATGTTTGGTTATGTGTTCTCTTCACCTCTTGTAATTGGTTAGAGATTGACTCTATGAAACATTTAAGATCGCCTGCATGTGTAAAAGGGTCAGAGAAAGTTGAGAGAGAGTTTAGATTAATCACTAATGAACTTGCCACATCTGAGTGGGATAGAACCTGATTGATATAATGCATTTTCAACATGGAGGTTAGCCTATATCCCCACAAAGCAGGAATGTGTTGACTGCTGAATCAAGAAGGAAATGGGCAACTTTTAAAAAGAAAGAACCAATCAGATACAAATCTCAGAGAGAGAGAGATAGAGAGAGAGAGAGAGAGAGAGAGAGAGAGAGAGAGAGAGAGAGAGAGAGAGAGAGAGAGAGGGTTCTGGGAAGCGGTATGAGGAAATGGTCCTGAGTCTCGTCATTCTCCCTCAGTTTGACAGACCCCCACCTCCCTCTTCTGTTTTCTCCCATCACTTCTGCTTTTCATTCCTACCAAATGAGAGCGAAATGATTAGTCCAGAATACAAAGCAGCCATGACAGGCCCTTTCTCCCCCCGCTTCTCCCTCCTTCCTCCTTTGTAATGCTAAATGCTGACATTTACTGTAAACAGAGATATATCTGTTTGCAAAAATTGTCAGGCAGCATCATCAAGGATCTCTGCTCTATCTTCCACATTTCAATAATCCCTACATCTCTGTCCCCTGTGGTTTACTACCACATTCTGAGAAAAAAAGGTTTCCAAAAGGGTTACTCGACTGTCCCCATAAGAGAACCCTTTTTAGTTTCAGGTAGAACCCTTTTGGGTTCCATGTAGAACCAACTGTGGAAAGGGATCTTTATGTAACTTGAAAGGGGTCTACTTAGAACCAAAAGGTTCTACCTGGAATACGTAAACAAATTAATTTGATTAATAAAAATTTATTTTTTAGGGCGATATTATCAAGAAGGACTTTTTCTTTGTTTTTGAACTTTTATGTCCTCTTGTTCTCATGTTGTCTTTTTGGTCTCATCTCCTTCACTCCATTGTGCTGCAAAGCACCTTCTTCCCATTAAAACACACACCAAGCCCCTCCCCCTGCCACTCACAACAACAAAGTTGAGAGATCACTTCTTCCTCTCTGACAAGCAGTTTCAACTCGCTATTTGCATTTGAGGTTTGGTCCAACAGAATCAGTCATATGGACACTGAAACACATTGAGACATTATTTTACTGTAATAGAGGAGAAGTTAACCTTTCTAACGATACCCTTTTTATGTCTCAACTCCTCAAATTGTGTGCAAAGCAGACTACTACAACAGGAGTATCAATGAACACTGATTCTGCTCTAGTCTGTGTTTTATAAATGACCAATTAGCATAAAACACAGTTCTGCAAGGAATTGGCAACACGTTCTCAGTCTGAGGAATAATGTAGACCACTTTATTTCAACATCTGAACCAAGTGGACAGGCTGTCATGCTGTTCAAACAGTTGGAGACAGATAGAAGGGTGTGTTCTTCCTGGTTAGCTGGCAAAAAGGTCCAAGTTAGCTAAACTTGATATAAGATTAACTGGCTACTCACTAGCACGTAAGCTTGTGCTTGAGCGATTGTTTACGAGACATGTGTACATTTTCTATAATGCCTGCTACAATAAGTTAGTTATTCTTAGTGAATGTGCATTATGCATTGTTCTGGTTATATTTGTAACAAAAAGGGCATTTTCATAGACAGACTTGAAAGCCAGATCAGTGATTATTGGAAAGAAAATCTAGGTTCAACAATTTGTGTAAAATAATGACATTATTTATTATTATTAGTGTGTCTCATGGATGTGGAAGACTTATATTTAGCCTAGGTATTTAGCATAGTACATACTAAGATCCATAATGTCTGAGAGAGATATGCCACACAACGGCACTCTTAGAAAAAAGATGACACGTTTTGATCACTTAATAATACATAAAGAAAATTCATATCAGTAAAAACACTAACTCATTTTTTATGTTATTTTATTTGTTCACCTTTATTTAACCAGGCAGGCTGGCTAGTTGAGAAGAAGTTCTCATTTTCAACTGCGACCTGGCCAAGATAAAGCATAGCAATTTGACACATACAACAACACAGAGTTACACATGGAATAAACAAAAACATAGTCAATAATACAGTAGAAAAAAGAAAAGAAAAGGTATATATACAGTTAGTGCAAATGAGGTAAGATAAGGGAGTTAAGGCAATAAATAGGCCATGGTGGCGAAGTAATTACAATATAGCAATTAAACACTGGAATGGTGGATGTGCAGAAGATGAATGTGCAAGTATAGATACTGGGGTGCAAACGAGCAGGATAAATAAATGAATACAGTATGGGAATGAGATAGATAGATGGGCTGTTTATAGATGGGCTATGTACAAGTGCAGTGATCTGGGAGCTGCTCTGACAGCTGGTGCTTAAAGCTAGTGAGGGAGATATGAGTCTCAAGCTTCAGTGATTTTTGCAGTTCGTTCCAGTCATTGGCAGCTGAGAACTGGAAGGAAAGGTGACCAAAGGAGTAATTGGCTTTGGGGGTGACCAGTGAGATATACCTGCTGGAGCGCGTGCTACGAGTGGGTGCTGCTATGGTGATCAATGAGCTGAGATAAGGCGGGGCTTTACCTAGCAGAGACTTGTAGATAACCTGTAGCCAGTGGGTTTGGCGACGAGTATGAAGCGAGGGCCAACCAACGAGAGCGTACAGGTCGCATTGGTGGGTAGTGTATGGGGCTTTGGTGACAAAACGGATGGCACTGTGATAGACTGCATCCAATTTCATGAGTAGAGTGTTGGAGGCTATTTTATAGATTACATCGCCGAAATCGAGGATCGGTAGGATGGTTAGTTTTACGAGAGTATGTTTGGCAGCATGAGTGAAGGATGCTTTGTTGCGATATAGGAAGCCGATTCTAGATTTAATTTTGGATTGTAGATGCTTAATGTGATACTGGAAGGAGAGTTTACAGTCTAACAAGACACCTAGTTATTTGTAGTTGTTCACGTATTCTAAGTCAGAGCTGTCCAGAGTAGTGATGCTGAATGGACGGGCAGGTGCGGGCATTTATCGACTGAATAGAATGCATTTAGTTTTACTTGCATTTAAGAGCATTTGGAGGCCACGGAAGGAGAGTTGTACGTCATTGAAGCTCGTCTGGAGGTTAGTTAACACAGTGTTCAAAGAGCGGCCAGACGTATACAGAATGGTGTCGTCTGCGTAGAGGTGGACCAGAGAATCACCAGCAGCAAGAGCGACATCATTGATGTATACAGAGAAGAGAGTCGGCCCGAGAATTGAACCCTGTGGCACCCCCATAGAGATTGCCAGGGGTCCGGACAACAGTGAACACTGAACTCCATCAGAGAAGTAGTTGGTAAACCAGGCGAGCAAGCATTTGAGAAACCAAGGCTGTCGAGTCCACCAATAAGAATGTGGTGATTGACAGAGTCGAAAGCCTTGGCCAGGTGGATGAATACGGCTGCACAGTAATTCTCTTATCGATGGTGGTTATGATATCGTTTAGGACCTTGAGCGTCGCTGAGATGCACCCATGACCAGCTCTGAAACCAGATTGCATAGTGGAGAAGGTACGGTGGGATTTGAAATGGACGGTAATCTGTTTGTTAACTTGGCTTTCGAAGACCTAAGAAAGACAGCGTAGGATAGATAGTCTGTAGCAATTTGGGTCTAGAGGGTCACCCCCTTTGAAGAGGGGGATGACCGCGGCAGCTTTCCAATCTTTGGGAATCTCAGATGATACGAAAGAGAGGTTGAACAGGCTAGTAATAGGAGTTGCAACAATTTCAGCAGATCATTTTAGAAAGAGAGGGTCCAGATTGTCTAGCCCGGCTGATTTGTAGGGATCCAGATTTTGCAGCTCTTTCAGAACATCAGCTATCTGGATTTGGGTGAAGGAGAAACGGTGGGGGCTTTGGCGGGTTGCTGTGGAGGGTGCTGAGCAGTTGACCAGGGGAATGCTTATTGAAATTCTCAATTATAGTGGATTTATCAGTGGTAACAGTGTTTTCTAGCCTCAGAGCAGTGGGCAGCTGGGAGGAGGTGCTCTTATTCTCCATGGACTTTACAGTGTCCCAGAACTTTTTTGAGTTTGTACTACAGGATGCAAATTTCTGTTTGAAAAAGGTAGCCTTAGCTTTCCTAACTGCCTGTGTATATTTGTTCCTAACATCCCTGAAAAGTTGCATGTCACGGGGGCTATTCGATGCTAATGCAGAACACCACAGGATGTTTTTGTGCTGGTCAAGGGCAGACAGGTCTGGAGTGAACCAAGGACTATATCTATTCCTAGTTCAATTTTTTTTAATGGGGCATGCTTGCTTAAGATGGTGAGGAAGGCACTTTTAAAGAATAGCCAGGCATCATTTACTGACGGGATGAGGTCAATGTCATTCCAGGATACCTCGGCCAGGTCAAATTGAAAGGCCTGCTCGCAGAAGTGTTTTAGGAAGCGTTTGATAGTGACGAGGGGTGGTCGTTTGGTCGCAGACCCATTACGGATGCAGTCAATGAAGCAGTGAGCGTTGAGATCTTGATTGAAAACAGCAGAGGTGTTTTTGGAGGGTGAGTTAGTTCGGGTGATATCTATGAGGGTGCCCGTGTTTACGGATTTGGGGTTGTACCTGGTTGGTTCATTGATAATTTGTGTGAGATTGAGGGCATCAAGCATAGATTGTAGGATGGCCGGGGTGTTAAGCATGTCTCAGTTTAGGTCACCTACCAGCACGAGCTCAGAAGATAGATGGGGGGCAATCAGTTCACATATGGTGTCCACGGCACACAGCTGAGGGTAGAGGGTCGTCTATAGCAAGCGGCAACAGTGAGAGACTTGTTTCTGGAAAGGTGAATTTTTTAAAGTAGAAGCTCAAATTGTTTGGGTACAGACTTGGATAGTAATACAGATCTCTGCAGGCTATCTTTGCAGGAAAATGTTCAAGTTAGGGATGGAGATGTCAGGGTTTTTGGTGGTTTTCCTAAGCCATGATTCAGACACGGCTAAGACATCCGGGTTGGCAGAGTGTGCTAAAGCAGTGAGTAAAACAAGGGAGTAGGCTTCTAATGTTAACATGCATGAAACCAAGGCTTTTATCGTTACAGAAGTCAACAAATGAGAGCACCTGGGGAGTGGGAGTGGAGTTAGGCACTGCAGGACCTGGATTAACCTCTACATCACCAGAGGAACAGAGGAGAAGTAGGATAAGGGTACGGCTAAAGGCTATAGGAACTGGCCGTCTAGCACGTTCGGAACAGAGAGTAAAAGGAGCAGGTTTCTGGGCACGATAGCATAGATTCGAGGCATAGTGTACAAACAAAGGTAAGGTAGGATGTGAGTACATTGGAGGTAAACCTAGGCATTGAGTAATGATGAGAGGGATATAGTCTCTAGAGACTTTTAAACCAGGTGATGTCATTGCATATATAGGAGGTGGAACAACATGGTTGGTTAAGGCATATTGAGCAGGGCTTGAGGCTCTACAGTGAAATAAGCCAGTAATCACTAACCAGGACAGCGATGGACGAGGCATGTTGATATTAGAAAGAGGCATGTGTAGCCAAGTGAACATATGGGTCCAGTGAGTGGTTGGGCTGGCTGGGGACACAGCGATTCAGAAAGTTAGCAGGCCAGTGCAAACAAGCTAGCAGATAGTAGGCCGGGGCCAACAAGCTAGCAGTTAGTAGGCCGGGGCGAACAAGCTAGCAGTTAGCAGACAGGGGCTAGCAAGCAAGCTGTTAGCAGACAGGGGCTAGCAAGCAAGCAGTTAGCAGACCGGGGCTAGCAAGCTAGTAGTTAGCAGACCGGGGCTAGCAAGTTAGCAGAAGGGCCTTTGGGGGATGTCGCGATGGAGGTAAGTTAGTTTTTGCCTCTTCGTGCGGTGACTTTGATAGACCAGTCGTGGATTAGTAGGGTTCCACGTAGCTCTAGATAGCTAGCAGGCCGTGGTTAGCAGAATGGGCCTTCAGCGGACGTCGCGCCTGTGGGGCCTGTAAGAATCCTCGGGCATATTATGTCGGTATTCCAGTCGTAGAGGATCGGTGGGGTTCCGTGCCCCGTATGTGCAGTAGAAGGGGTCCGGATATTGTAGCCCAGGAGTGGGCTTCGGTGGTAGCCGAAGTCACCCGGGATTGCGGATAGCTAGTTACGAAGATCCAGATGAAAATGTTCAGAGTTTGTGGTATGGAGAATCCGGGGATATGGATATAAACGGTGGGGGCTTTGGCGGGTTGCTGTGGAGGGTGCCGAGCAGTTGACCGGGGTAGGGGTAGCCAGGTGGAAAGTATGGCTTAAGAAAAATGATTATTGAAATTCTCAATTATAGTGGATTCATCGGTGGTAACAGTGTTTTCTAGCCTCAGAGCAGTGGGCAGATGGGAGGAGGGGCTTTTATTCTCCATGGATTTACAGTGTCCCAGAACTTTTTTGAGTTTGCACTACAGGATGCAAATTTCTATTTGATAAAGCTAGCCTTAGCTTTCCTAACTGCCTGTGTATATTTGTTCCTAACATCCCTGAAAAGTTGCATGTCACAGGGGCTATTCGATGCTAATGCAGAACACCACAGGATGTTTTTGTGCTGGTCAAGGGCAGACAGGTCTGGAGTGAACCAAGGACTATATCTATTCCTAGTTCAATTTTTTTAATGGGGCATGCTTGCTTAAGATGGTGAGGAAGGCACTTTTAAAGAATAACCAGGCATCCTTAACTGACGGGATGAGGTCAGTGTTATTCCAGACCCCGGCCAGGTCAAATTGAAAGGCCTGCTTGCAGCAGTGTTTTAGGGAGCGTTTGACAGTGACGAGGGGTGGTCGTTTGGTTGCTGACCCTTTCCAGATACAGGCAATGAAGCAGTGATCGCTGAGATCTTGATTGAAAACAGCAGAGATGTATTTGGAGGGCGAGTTAGTTAGGATGATATCTATGAGGGTGCCCGTGTTTACGGATTTGGGGTGGTACCTGGTATATTATATTTTCTGTTGTCTACTTTTTTCCTTTTTATTATATTTTATTTACATCGTTCTTTTTTGCACAGATGACCTGGTTCACTTGGTCTAGCATAAGCTGAGGAGCCAGGTGTGCAGTCTTTCAATCAAAATGCTTTAGGATCCTTTAGACTTGACTTTGGGTTTGACTCTGGAGCAACGAACCGCCCTTGCTGTCTCTGCTTGGCCGGTTCCCGTTTTCCACTGGGATTCTCTGCCTCTAACCGTATTACAGGTGCTGAGTCACTGGCTTACTGGTGCTCTTTCATGCCGTCCCTAGGAGGGGTGCATCACTTGAGTGGTTTGAGTCACTGATGTGATCTTCCTGTCTGGGTTGGCGCACCCCCTTGAGTTGTGCCGTTGCGGAGATCTTTGTGGGCTATATATCCTTGTCTCAGAATGGAAAGTTGGTGGTGTGGGGGCTGTGCTTTGGCAAAGTGGGTGGGGTTATATCCTTCCTGTTTGGCCCTGTCCGGGGGTATCATCGGATGGGGCCACAGTGTCTCCTGACCCCTCCTGTCTCAGCCTCCAGTATTTATGCTGCAGTAGTTTATGTGTCGGGGGGCTAGGGTCAGTTTGTTATATCTGGAGTAGTTCTGCTGTCTTATCCGGTGTCCTGTGTGAATTTAAGTATGCTCTCTCTAATTCTCTCTTTCTCTCTTTCTTTCTCTCTCTCGCAGGACCTGAGCCCTAGGACCATGCCTCAAGACTACCTGGCATGATGACTCCTTGCTGTCCCCAGTCCACCTGGCCGTGCTGCTGCTTCAGTTTCAACTGTTCTGCCTGCGGCTATGGAATCCTGACCTGTTCACCTGACATTTGAACATCTTGGCCATGTTCTGTTATGATCTCCACTCGGCACAGCCAGAAGATGACTGGCCACCCCTCATAGCCTGGTTCCTCTCTAGGTTTCTTCCTAGGTTTTGGCCTTTCTAGAGAGTTTTTCCTTGCCACCGTGCTTCAACACCTGCATTGCTTGCTGTTTGGTGTTTTAAGCTGGGTTTCTGTACAGCACTTTGAGGTATCAGCTGATGTACAAAGGGCTATATAAAAATTTAAAAAAGATTTGATTTAATTGATTTGACTTATGAAGGGATGGTTGTGTTTGGGTTACATTTTAGGATGTTTGCTGCAGAGATGGGCTTTCCTGCAGGGCATGGGGTAGGCCTGATGTGTCACTTCCAGCAGAGGAGGTTGGTGGGAAGAGCTGTAGGAGGATGGGCTCATTGTAATGATTGGAATGACATAATTGGAACGGAGTCAAATGTGGTTTGGATATGTTTGATACCGTTCCATTGATTCCATTCCAGACATTACATTAAGCCCCTCCTTTAGCGCCTTCCGTCAGCCGCCACTGTGTTTCAGCTGACCTAACACGGCACTCTTCTCCAATTCCTCATAGTGCTGTGTTGTTATCAAGCTCTCATGGCATTCAAAATGCATTACGCTTTACTTTTGTGAACACACACCCTATGCGGGGCCTTCTAGGTTGTTTGATCTTTATGTGTCGTCGGGGTTAGTTATCCCGGTTCTGCTGCACAGGTAGAGTCACAACTTCCCCTTCGCTCCATGTGAAACATGACCAGCTTGCACTATAATACAATAGTACTGTAACTAGACCATGGAAGGTTGCCTCATCAACCTCTTTACAACAAGCAGCGGGGGGAAAGATTGAGCTTTCTGCTCACATCAGCAATGCTCTCATTGACAGCTCTCATTGACAACTCTCTCCCATCAGCATCGCCATAGCAACTACACCAGCAGACAGTTACCTTGTGCAAATTAAGCCGCGGCTGTTCTCCACATCAAAACACTTCTTCAAAATGCACACGATAACTGACTGGTTTTCTGTACATCCCATGTATTCCAAATTTAGTTGAGAAACCCTTAGTACACTGTACTGTACACACCCCCTGCTGATTGAAGATGACCCTAAGGTCCCAGCCTCACACTGACCTCTTGAGGGAAGGACTGACCTTTACCCTTGTATCTGTGTACAACTGGACAATTAGATCTTTTCTTCTTTTTCTTTTATGAATTGTTCCAGAAAATGTTTTCAACAAAGGAATAACTCTAATCTAATTGTTGGCCTTTTTCCTGTAATAATATTGTAGAGTTTAGTGCTGAAAGGAAAATCCATTGAATTGAATGATGAGCGTCACTTCCGGCATATGGCAAGTAATTCAAGTGCATATGAACTTCTGGATGAACATTTATTGACAATTTCATTTAGTTACCCTTGTTCAGATGTGAAGCTTTCATTTTCAGATCATTTTCTGTGCAAAATGACACAAGGTGTGTGTGCATATGTGTTTTCTTTTACTTAAGGATTTCCCTTTGTTTTTAGCTTGTTTTTAACCCATCTTGTAACATCTGAGAAATGCACTATAATAAAGAGATCTCTATTACAAATCTCTTGTATATTTATTTCATGAAAATATCAAATAGATGCTTAGTTACTGAAACACTAGGCTAAAATAGGCTTAGATACTGAAACACGGCTAAAATAGGCTTAGTTTACTGAAACACTGGGTTAAAATAGGCTTAGTTACTGAAACATCAGTTTCACAATTCCATCACAGTAAGAACCTATTCATTACATTGGAACAGAATCAGTAATGCGGTTAGAGCTGGGCGATATATCTGGAATACTGGTATACCGATATGGATTTTTACAATATACGATATGTTGATACAGTGATAAATAAATTAAAAGTTTTACAAAGTTGACTTCATCGCTGTCAATTTGGTCCTAGTTTGGTTGAGTATAAATAGCCTAATCAGAATGGAGAAAGCCCATTATAACCACTTAGAATTCATTTGTTGCCACCCTAGGGTCATAAAACATATTTAAAACTTTTATCATTCAAAAACATTAAATACTGTTAAATACTGACATAAAAAATAACATGATATGATATTTTGGCTATGTTGCCCACCCCATAATGTGGTTATTCAGGAATAAGTGTAATGACCTCTGGAATTCCCCTGATGAATCAATAATATGTGGCATGTAAACTTTGTATCGGTTAACCCGAAGTCAAAAAATGATGCTTTCAAAGAACGCTCGGAGCACTTTCACCTACTTCTGTCATCATTTGACAGGTGATCTATCGCAATATCATTTCCCAATTTCCTCAGACCAGGCTGGGATTGAGTATTAAGCAAGTCAATATCCCAAAGAATGTCCCTGTGTGGAGCTTAGAACAAGCCCTTAGATATACTTGACAGGGGACCATATCCCATTTGCAGTTATATCTTATGAAGGGGTCCATACGGTTTAGGTGAAGCTCATGCAGACGGTTCATTATCCTCTTTGTTTGGGTTCCCCCAAATTCTACAAAGGATTCAAGGAATCAGGTCGAGGTATCTGGATTCGATTTAGATTTTTACATGCCCAGTGTTTTTCATTCGGAAAAGAAAGCTTCATTTTCTTTCCTTCATCTCATAGAAAGGAGGATATAACATTGGAAAGGAGTCTTAGGGAATGTTCCTCATATGAAGCGAACGTTATTGGAACCCCTTGAAGTATAGCGACAATATCAAATGACAATAGAGAGTGATCTCCCCTTGTTACGCCCTACATCTTGGCTGTCTGATGTAACAGGTCATGTGACATGTGACATATTGAAGTCAGTGTGATGGATTAGAGTCTTATCCCCATGCCAACTGACACTTGTCCCCTTGGAAACGTGCCTATCTCACCTGTCATGCATGTAGCAATTTACACCGTTTTCAAGTACCTGCCATTGAGATTGAAAACAAGGTGATGTTGATCACAAAGGAGAGACGGCTTGTTCTTTCCCTTTGTGAGGTGACAGCCACTCACCAGCAGGAGAGGGTTTGATCACACATACTGCATAGTATTTTTGCTCTCATAAAAATTCATATGCATATCCATATGAAATGGATCTATATCAGTATGCACCTAATGAAGACCATCTGACAGTGGTGCAGCATGTATGGCTTTGTTACTGTCAGAGTCAGAGTCATATCACCATGCAGATATAGTAGCTACAGTGTATATTGGAATCCCCCATAATCCTCTCTTTCTCCTCCAGACCAAATTTTCATGATTTGCTTTTAGTGTACCATCAGGAACCAAATTAGATAATTAGTGTTGATGGACTAATCATGATGATTTAATTTGTCTCTTTGATTATTTGTTGTGGTATTAATACTCTGTGTGTAGCTGGGTAGGGGGTCTGGGAAAGGAAGGGCATTATATTCACATTAGCAGGCACCTGGCTCAATCCTCTCAACAGACGTGGCTGTCATGATTCTAATGACGACACCTGAGAAGTCTCTCCAAAGGAGATCTTGCGATGGTTCAGTATGGCCCTTCCCAAACTCCTCAATAGTTTAACTGTTGACCTTTCCTGACAAGGCCCACATGGGAGTGCTGTTCTGACAGTGAGAGAGAGAAGAGGGTAGAGAGAGACCCCCTATCCCCCAGATGTCCACTTTAAACATATTTATTTATTTAACTAGGCGGGTCAGTTAAGAACAAATTCTTATTTACAAGGACGGCCTAACCCAGCCAAACCCTAACCTGGACAGCGCTGGGCCAATTGTGTGCTGCCCTATGGGACTCCCAATCACGGCCGGTTGTGATACAGCCTGGAATCGAACCGGGGCCTGTAGTGATGCCTTTAGCACTGAGATGCAATGCCTTAGACCGCTGCGCTGCTCAGAAGCCCAATATATATCTCTACCACGTTCTCCATATTTCTCTGCCATTAAAAATCTCCCATGATTGAGAATCCTCTTTATTCCATCTTTCAGATTGAAATTGGATTGGTTTAGTCAGGTTTTAGGGGAAAGACATTGTAATTAGAGATGACAGTGGTGTGTGTGGTAAAACCAGTGTGTCTGTCCGTCCGTCCGTCTGTGTCTGTGTGTCTGCATGCGCGTGTGAATGTCTCACTCCCACCTGAAGGGAGACCAGAGGTAGGTGTTACCTCACACTCAGTGACAGCCCTGTGTTTGAAAAGCCCACTGGCACTACTGAAAGGGAACTCAGAGAGACAGGCTCATCACCTCCTGCAGGGTGCCAAGCAGACTGCAGACTGTCTCCTTTCACATGCACACTACATCCCTCTAACAGAAATACCAGAGCTTGGGAAAAACACCTCAACTGTAATGTTGTTTATGAAAACACCTCAACTGTAATGTTGCTTATGAAAACACCTCAACTGTAATGTTGCTTATGAAAACACCTTAACTGTAATGTTGCTTAGGAAAACACCTCAACTGTAATGTTGCTTATGAAAACACCTCAACTGTAATGTTGCTTATGAAAACACCTTAACTGTAATGTTGCTTATGAAAACACCTCAACTGTAATGTTGCTTATGAAAACACCTCAACTGTAATGTTGCTTATGAAAAACACCTCAACTGTAATGTTGCTTGGGAAAACATCTCAACTGTAATGTTGCTTATGAAAACACATCAACTGTAATGTTGCTTGGGAAAACACCTCAACTGTAATGTTGCACCGTAACCTAACAAGCAAACACTGAATTTGGCTTTACTAGTGTGTGATGATGGGTAATTACCCCTCTCCGCCTTGCTGCTATGTAGAAACTACCCTAAACATGTCAGTGTCTGCTCTCACCACTAGAGGGTAGCAAAGTTCCATTTAGCTCACCGCTGGCCTTCTATTTGGTTTCTGATCTGCACACACACACACACACACACACACACACACACACACACACACACACACACACACACACACACACACACACACACACACACACACACACACACACACACACACACACACACACACACACACACACACACACACACACACAGAGGATTTAAATGAGGGTCATAGTGGAACTGCCTAGCTCACAGAAATGCTAAGAAAAATGTTGGGGCTATAATTACGAAATAGTGAATAATGTAGGTTGATGAGGGCTGAAGTGCATGGTGGGTTGATGAGGGCTGAAGATCAATCATGGTGGGTTGATGAGGGCTGAAGATCATGGTGGGTTGATGAGTGCAGAGGATCATGGTGGGTTGATGAGGGCTGAAGATCATGGTGGGTTGATGAGGGCTGAGGATCATGGTGGGTGGATGAGGGCAGAGGATCATGGTGGGTTGATGAGGGCTGAAGATCATGGTGGGTGGATGAGGGCAGAGGATCATGGTGGGTTGATGA
Organism: Oncorhynchus gorbuscha; assembly: GCF_021184085.1. Classification (NCBI taxonomy): domain Eukaryota; kingdom Metazoa; phylum Chordata; class Actinopteri; order Salmoniformes; family Salmonidae; genus Oncorhynchus; species Oncorhynchus gorbuscha. The sequence continues at coordinate 29,119,037 of NC_060198.1, read as the reverse complement.
GGGCTGAAGATCAATCATGGTGGGTTGATGAGGGCTGAGGATCATGTTGGGTTGATGAGGGCTGAGGATCATGGTGGGTTGATGAGGACTGAGGATCATGGTGGGTTGATGAGGGCTGAGGATCATGGTGGGTTGATGAGGGCTGAGGATCATGGTGGGTTGATGAGGGCTGAGGATCATGGTGGGTTGATGAGGGCTGAGGATCACGGTGGGTTGATGAGTGCTGAAGATCAATCATGGTGGGTTGATGAGGGCAGAGGATCATGGTGGGTTGATGAGGGCTGAGGATCATGGTGGGTTGATGAGGGCTGAGGATTATGGTGGGTTGATGAGGGCTGAGGATCATGGTGGGTTGATGAGGGCTGAAGATCATGGTGGGTTGATGAGGGCTGAAGATCATGGTGTGTTGATGAGGGCTGAGGATCATGGTGGTTTGATGAGGGCTGAGGATCATGGTGGGTTGATGAGGGCTGAGGATCATGGTGGGTTGATGAGGGCAGAGGATCATGGTGGGTTGATGAGGGCTGAAGATCAATCATGGTGGGTTGATGAGGGCTGAGGATCATGGTGGGTTGATGAGGGCTGAGGATCATGGTGGGTTGATGAGGGCTGAAGATCATGGTGGTTAAAGAGGGCAGAGGATCATGGTGGTTAATGAGGGCTGAGGATCATGGTGGTTAATGAGGGCAGAGGATCATGGTGGGTTGATGAGGGCAGAGGATCATGGTGGTGGTGATGAGGGTCTGTTTATATAAAACGGAGCCCATACTATGGTAGCTCGACCACTGCTCCATGGTTCTCTCTACAGCATGATTTCAGATGGACAATTCTCCATGGTGACGTTACCTTGGAAACAGCACCTTACTTATTTATAGAGAGTGGTTGGGCAGACATGGAAAAAGAAAGGAGATCAGGAGACATGGACTCTTTGCCACAGGATGTGTGTGTGTGGTGATAGTGGGCAGTTTTACATCTTAGTTTTCATGCTATTGTTGAGGGTTGCTTAACGAGGACGCTCTGTCATCGCTAAGGAGAGAGTCTGGCCGGCTGATTCAATGATTGGTTGATGTGGGTGAGATCTTGCTAGTCACATCTCATGCCTAGAATCCCTTGCTTATGGAGTGTGATTTTAGGAGTGATCTGCTAGTGAAATGCTTTTTGATTGTTCCTTTTGTAACAGTGGATGTTGACCCTATATATGCAAAAAATAATGTATGATAAACATGCAGACGTAAAAAAATATATCTTAGCGTTCACCAAATTCACACGCAGACACACACCAACAAACACACCCGACAGTTTAACACCGGTAACACACTCTTTCCCTCCCACACATGGCCAAACAGAGGCCGGCTGAACCTGACCTTTAGAAGGAGGTCTCTGCGGAGTGCCTACGTCCAACTTGATCAGAGGCATCACACCCCCAATTTACCAGCACATTAATCCCCCCGGAGCACTGATCAGCATGCCAGCCCAGGGGATCTCTGATCCATCCTGTCCTAATGTATCCCATAGGGAGTCACTGCAGGTCCATCTGAAGGGAGGGGTGAGAAGGAGAGAGGAAGTGAGGGAGAGAAAGAGAGAGAGAAGCATGCGTGACAAGCCTCTCTATCTGCCATTCCTTATTTCCTGTCCTGTCAAGATGGACTAAGAGCAGATGGAAGAGGGGGGCTGAGTGTGTGTGTGTTCTGTAGGGCTGTTAGTATGATCTTAGAGATAGCAACAACAATACATCTTCCAGTACATTTCTCTTAATTTTTTTCCACAAACACCGCCTATAATTATCTAATAATTTCTCCCTCATTGATCCCACATACGTAGACCAAAACACCCTCTGCATGGCACGCCAGAATCACAGTCTGCACTCAGCCATGTGTCTGATCCTCATGAGCCTGCACGCCCCCACACACACACGCTCACGTGTAACAGTATAACTTTAGACCATCCCTTCGCCCATACCCGGGCGCGAACCAGGGACCCTCTGTGCACACATCAACAACAGTCACCCACGAAGCATCATTACCCATCACTCCACAAAAGCTGTGGCCCTACTACTTCAAGGTCTCAGAGCAAGTGACGTCACCGATTGAAACGCTATTTAGCGCGTACCACCGCTATCTAAGCTAGCTGTTTCACATCCGTTCCACACGCATGCACGAACACACACACAGGCACACGCATACAGGCACACACGCACACACACACACACACACACACACACACACACACACACACACACACACACACACACACACACACACACACACACACACACACACACACACACACACACACACACACACACACACACACACACACACACACACACACACACACACACACACACACACACACACACACACAGGCACATGCACACACACACGCACACACATACACGCACACACACACACACATCAGCATGCAACACAATCCAGTTCACATGGTGACAGACATTCATCCACCCACACTGCTCCACACACGCGCAAACACAGCCCACCCCCCAAATCTGTCCTCATCCATAAAGACCACGACTCATCTCCTACCATCCACATCGCCATGGAAACACCAGATTTGGTCAGTTGATTGGCGGCGGCTTCGCCGCTGTATGTGAAGGAGGCCAGGTACTGGGGAGCAGCACACTTTGATTGATAAGGAGTCAAATCCATAGTCTGATCATACTGGTGCTGTCTGAATGGTGAAACAAAAGAGATAGGGCTGATTCACATTATCTCACTCTGTTCTGTGTTAACACTGACATTGGTGCTACAATATTGACTGCGATGTTGCTGACTTGTGGGCAATCATGGGTAAAATGCAAATCAGGAAGCCCACGATGATGTTGCTCATTGGTTTAGATGGACAGTAGTCTCTATCATGGAGATGCACTGATGCCTATGGTATATGGCCTAGCTCCTACTGTGTAATACACTGCTCAAAAAAATAAAGGGAACACTAAAATAACACATCCTACATCTGAATGAATTAAATATTCTTATTAAATACTTTTTTCTTTACATAGTTGAATGTGCTGACAACAAAATCACACAAAAATGATCAATTATCAAAATTATCAATGGAAATCAAATCAACCATGGAGGTCTGGATTTGGATTCACACTCAGAATTAAAGTGGAAAACCACACTACAGGCTGATCCAACTTTGATGTGATGTCCTTAAAACAAGTCAAAATGAGGCTCAGTAGTGTGTGTGGCCTCCACGTGCCTGTATGACCCCCCTACAATGCCTGGGCATGCTCCTGATGAGGTGGCGGAAGGTCTCCTGAGGGATCTCCTCCCAGACCTGGACTAAAGCATCCGCCAACTCCTGGACAGTCTGTGGTGCAACGTGGCGTTGGTGGATGGAGCGAGACATGATGTTCCAGATGTGCTCAATTGGATTCAGGTCTGGGGAACGGGCGGGCCAGCATCAATGCCTTTCTCTTGCAGGAACTGCTGACACACTCCAGCCACATGAGGTCTAGCATTGTCTTGCATTAGGAGGAACTCAAGGCCAACCGCACCAGCATATGGTCTCACAAGGGGTCTGAGGATCTCATCTCGGTACCTAATGGCAGTCAGGCTACCTCTGGCGAGTACATGGAGGGCTGTGCGGCCCCCAAAGAAATGCCACCCCACACCATGACTGACCCACCGCCAAATCGGTCATGCTGGAGGATGTTGCAGGCAGCAGAACGTTCTCCACGGCGTCTCCAGACTGTCACGTCTGTCACGTGCTCAGTGTGAACCTGCTTTCATCTGTGAAGAGCACAGGGCGCCAGTGGCGAATTTGCCAATCTTGGTGTTCTCTGGCAAATGCCAAACGTCCTGCACGGTGTTGGGCTGTAAGCACAACCCCCACCTGTGGACGTCGGGCCCACATACCACCCTCATAGAGTCTGTTTCTGACCGTTTGAGCAGACACATGCACATTTGTGGCCTGCTGGAGGTCATTTTGCAGGGCTCTGGCAGTGCTCCTCCTGTTCCTCCTTGCACAAAGGCGGAGGTAGCGGTCCTGCTGCTGGGTTGTTGCCCTCCTACGGCCTCCTCCACGCCTCCTGATGTACTGGCCTGTCTCCTGGTAGCGCATCCATGCTCTGGACATTACGCTTACAGACACAGCAAACCTTCTTGCCACAGCTCACATTGATGTGCCATCCTGGATGAGCTGCACTACCTGAGCCACTTGTGTGGGTTGTAGACTCCGTCTCATGCTACCACTAGAGTGAAAGCACCGCCGGCATTCAAAAGTGACCAAAACATCAGCCAGGAAGCATAGGAACTGAGAAGTGGTCTCTGGTTATCACCTGCAGAACCACTCCTTTATTGGGGGTGTCTTGCTAATTGCCTATAATTTCCACCTGTTGTCTATTCCATTTCCACAACAGCATGTGAAATGTATTGTCAATCAGTGTTGCTTCCTAAGTGGACAGTTTGATTTAACAGAAGTGTTATTGACTTGGAGTTACATTGTGTTGTTTAAGTGTTCCCTTTATTTTTGAGCAGTGTATATAGAGCATAAGAGGTTAATTAATGAATTAAATGTTAGTCAGTATATTGGATCAGGCTGGGTTCACTGTACATTGCAGTATTTGTGTATCCACTGGCTTGACATCCATCATGTTCTCCACATGCACTACTATACCCCTATTCTAACCTCTAGTGCCCAAAGAAACCTATACTCCCCTACAGATTTACATGGATAGTGAAGCTAAAACTCTTAATTTGGCTCTGTACTCCAGCATTTTGGTTTAAGATCTCATATTTTTTTATGAGTTGACAGCATAGAATGTCACCTTCTATTGGAGGATATTTTCATACATATCTGTATTACATATTTGTTTTTCTGTGAATATTGAGAAAGTTACAGACGCACGAAGACGATACCCCCAAAACATGCTAACCTCTCACCATTACCAATAACAGGGGTGGTTAGCATTTTTTGGGGGGTATGATATTTTTGCCTCTGTAACTTACTCGCTCATCATTATTCATGATTCATTAATGATTATCCATGATCATGGTAGCATCCGCATTAATATGGAAATGTTCCGAAACATATTATATTGTTATTTACAATGAAGATGACTCCAAAATTACACAATACTGTAATGGTTTTCTTCACCTGAACGAGAGGCGGACCAAAGCGCAGCGTGGTTGTTTTGATTCATGCTTTAATAAATCACTTCACATGAACAAACTAACAAAAAACAAGAAATGTGAAAACTCAAAACAGTCCTATCTGGTGCACACACAGAGACAGGAACAATCACCCACAAACACACAGTGAAACCCAGGCTACCTAAGTATGATTCTCAATCAGAGACAACTAATGACACGTGATTGAGAACGATACTAGGCCGAAACATAGAAATACCCAAAACCTAGAAAAACAAACATAGACTTCCCACCCAACTCACGCCCGACCATACTAAATAAATACAAAAGAAATGAAATAAAGGTCAGAACGTGAAGTCGCTCTGGATAAGAGCGTCTGCTAAATGACTTAAATGTAAATGTAAATGTAAATGTGACAAATACATTATTTACCATTCGTTTCTATTGGGCCCAACATAATCTGAAATACAACCAAATCAAGTTGCAAATGTGTCCAACAAGTTTGTAGTGTCACTAGTAGTCACTGTGTACCAGGAACATGGGACCAAATACTAAACTTTTGACCAAATTGAATATACCATAAGTGAATTTGTCCAAATACTTATGACACCTTCAAATTGGGGGGACTAGATACATAAAGTGCTTTCATTCCTAAATGCTAAAACATATATGTATGAAAATACATATATTCTGTGCTATTGCCTCAAAAAACATTTGATCTCAAATTCAAGATGTTGGAGTATAAAGCCAAATGAAACATTTTAGCTTCACTGATCAAATAAATATGTAGGGGAGTGTATATTTCATTCTATAGTACACTCCATCCAAGATGCAGGGTTATTGTGTTATTGGCTGGAGGTAGCTGTGAAGGTTACCGTTTGAGAGGTGAGTGACTGAATGTGTGAGAGAGTGTAAGAGTGGTGGAGGTGAGGTTGAAGGATGATCGATGCACCCCCCCTTACCAAACACGTCCCCTCCTCGAGCATCCAGCCAACCACATTGTCATTGACATTCCCCTACAGTACCACCACTGGAGCGAGGGCAGATCTATTGTGCCAGTGCTTGTATGGGTGAAAGGCTTTCTGGGCCGGTGAGCTCGCAATGCCTGGATGGAGAGAACAGAGAGGGGTGGTGATGAAGAGGATGACGAAGATGACAAACAGTGTTAGCCCTAGGGGACGAGCCAGTTTTATAAGCTCAGCCCTGGGAAATGCAAAATGTCAGCAATTAACCTGTAGATATGTTTAGATTAATAGCATCATTGCACCACCTATAGTATTGTAACCTGCTCGATGAGCTATTGAAGAAGGTGGTCCCAAGCAGAATATTATCAAGTTGTTATGTGCAGTGATCAGCTCAACCTAAAAACATAACATCTAAACCATTTTCCAGACCCATTCTCCATGTATCACCAGGGGCGGATTTAGTGATTTGGAGGACCCAGGCAGAGACCAGTCTGAGCCCTCCCCAATGGGTTTTATAGTAAAGACATGTAATTTAACTGTAAAAATGTATTACATTTTAATGTGCCATGAACACAACCAATTATTGTCAAACAAATCACTTGAAAAAGTAGGTTAGCTTCGCACGTCCATCCCATATAATTCCAGCATCTGAACAGTGCACCAAAACAGCTCAAATACACCTTGGCATAGATTCTACAAGTGTCGGGAACTCTATTGAAGGGATGTGACTAAGGTTGCAAAATTCTGGGAACTTTCAATAAGCGTTCTTTCTTCCTCTGCCCTGCTCTGCTGCTGTCACATTGTCTAATGATTGGAGACAGGTGCAGGAATACTTAATAGGGGGTTTTCTTTACTCCACCCAAACAAAAAGAGCGAGGTGTAAACCTCTAAATAATAGACGGATGAGACCCGTAAAACAAGTGCACAATAACACGTAGCTGTTATGCAGGTGAATGAGGACCCAAAAGCGACTTGGCGAAAACAGAGTCTTTAATCCAGTAAAGTAAAAATACAATCAAATAAAACAATTTCCACTCGTAATGACGAGAACCGACTGGAGACTTGATCTTGAACTGCAGGTTGCCTCGGGAAGGCACTTGAACTTAGCAGACTCAGACACCTGCTCACCACGCAGCATCTGAGGGAAACACGACACGACAGGGCGATACACAAACACAGCACGGTGAACAATAGACAAGGATCCGACAGGACAGGAACGGAAAACAAGGGAAGAAATAGGGACTCTAATCAGGGGAAAAGATAAGGAACAGGTGTGGGAAGACTAAATGATTGATTAGGGGAATAGGAACAGCTGGGAGCAGGAACGAAACGATAGAGAGAAGAGAGAGGAAGGGAGAGAAAAAAGGGGAACGAACCTAAAAGACCAGCAGGGGAAAACGAACAGAAGGAAAAGCAAAATGACAAGCTGATATAAGACAAAACATGACAGTACCCCCACTCACCGGCGCCTCCTGGCGCTCTCGAGGAGGAACACTGGCGGCAACGGAGGAAATCATAGATCAAACGGTCCAGCACGTCCCGAGAAAGAACCCAACTCCTCTCCTCAGGACCGTAACGAAAAACGATAAAAAGGGAAACTAGGGTACTACTCTAAAAAAAAAATGAGACACGGGTAGAGAACTGAAAACTTTAGAGCAAACAGGACCAAACAGGCCAGGAGAGTAACAACTAGGGACAGACTGAGACACAGCAAGGGCAGGAACAAGAACAGGAGAGATGCGATGGCAGGGAACAGACTGAGACCCAGCAAGACCAGGAGCAGAAGCAGAATTTTTTTTTTTACCAGACTTCTTCTGCGCGCAGTCTGAACACGCAGCCACGAAACGGCGCGTGTCACGCTCCCGAGTAGGCCACCAAAACCGCTGGCGAATAGAAGCAAGCGTACCCCGAACGCCGGGATGGCCAGCTAACTTGGCAGAGTGAGCCCACTGAAGAACAGCCAGACGAGTAGAAACAGGAACGAAAAGAAGGTTACTAGGACAAGCGCGGGGACGCAGTGTGCGTGAGTGCTTGCTTAACCTGTCTCTCAATTCCCAGACAGTCAACCCGACAACACGCCCAACAGGAAGGATCCCCTCGGGATCGGTAGAAGCCACATCATAGTTACGTTCCGACGGTGACAGGCGATGAGAAAAATACGCACAAGGGTGGACCCCATCGTCAGTATCGGAGCGCTGGGACAGAATGGCTCCCACGCCCACCCCCGACGCGTCAACCTCAACAATAAACGGTTTAGTGACGTCAGGTGCAACAAGGATAGGAGCGGATGCAAAACGCTTCTTGAAGAGATCAGGACAACAATCATACGACCGGTGAGGAGGAAGGGAGTTGGTTCTGGACCGACTGAAGACCGTGCGCAGACCATGATATTCCTCCGGCACTCCTGTCAAATCACCAGGTTCCTCCTGAGAAGAGGGGACAGAACAAACAGGAGAAATAGCAGACATTAAACACTTCACATGACAAGAAACGTTCCAGGAAAGGATAGAATTACTAGACCAATCAAAAGAAGGATTATGACACACTAGCCAGGGATGACCCAAAACAACAGGTGTAAAAGGTGAACAAAAAATCAAAAAAGAAATGGTCTCACTATGGTTACCAGATACAGTGAGGGTTAAAGGTAGTGTTTCACATAATATACTGGGGAGAGGACTACCATCCAAGGCGAACATGACCGTGGGCTCCCCTAACTGTCTGAGAGGAATGTCATGTTCCCGCGCCCAGGCTTCGTCCATAAAACAGCCCTCTGCCCCAGAGTCTATTAATGCACTGCAGGAAGCTGCCGATCCGGTCCAGCGTAGATGGACCGGTAAAGTAGTACATGTACTTGACGGAGAGGACCGTCTAGTAGCGCTTATCAGTCGCCCTCCGCTTACTGATGAGCTCTGGCCTTTAACTGGACATGAAATGACAAAATGACCAGCGGAACCGCAATAGAGACAGAGGCGGTTGGTGATTCTCCGTTCCCTCTCCTTAGTCGAGATGCGAATACCCCCAGCTGCATGGGCTCAACACCTGAGTCAGTGGGGAAAGACGGTAGTGTCGGAGAGAGGGGAGACACAGTTAACGCGAGCTCTCTTCTATGAGCTCGGTGACGAAGATCTACCCGTCGTTCAATGCGAATAGCGAGTTCAATCAAAGAATCACGCTGGATGGAACCTCCCGAGAGAGAATCTCATCCTTAACCTTAGCGTGGAGTCCCTCCAGAAAACGAGCGAGCAACGCCTGCTCGTTCCAGTTACTGGAGGCAGCAAGAGTGCGAAACTCTATAGAGTAATCCGTTATGGATCGATTACCTTGACATAGGGAAGACAGGGACCAGGAAGCTTCTTTCCCAAAAACTGAACGATCAAAAACTCTTATCATCTCCTCCTTAAAGTTCAGATAATTGTTAGTACACTCAGCGCTTGCCTCCCAGATAGCTGTGCCCCACTGCCGAGCCCGACCAGTAAGGAGTGATATGACGTAGGCAATCCGAGCTCTCTCTCTTGAGTATGTGTTGGGTTGGAGAGAGAACACTATATCACACTGGGTGAGAAAGGAGCGGCACTCAGTGGGCTGCCCAGAATAACATGGTGGGTTATTAACCCTAGGTTCCGGAGGCTCGGAAGACCCGGAAGTAGCTGGTGGCACGAGACGAAGACTCTGATACTGTCCTGAGAGGTCGGAGACCTGAGCGACCAGGGTCTCAACGGCATGCCGAGCAGCAGACAATTCCTGCTCGTGTCTGCCGAGCATCGCTCCCTGGAACTCGAGAGTAGAGTAGAGAGAATCCATAGTCGCTGGGTCCATTCTTGGTCGGATCCTTCTGTTATGCAGGTGAATGAGGACCCAAAAGCCACTTGGCGAAAACAGAGTCTTTAATCCAGTAAAGTAAAAATACAATCAAATAAAACAATTTCCACTCGTAATGACGAGAACCGACTGGAGACTTGATCTTGAACTGCAGGTTGCCTCGGGAAGGCACTTGAACTTAGCAGACTCAGACACCTGCTCACCACGCAGCATCTGAGGGAAACACGACACGACAGGGCGATACACAAACACAGCACGGTGAACAATAGACAAGGATCCGACAGGACAGGAACGGAAAACAAGGGAAGAAATAGGGACTCTAATCAGGGGAAAAGATAAGGAACAGGTGTGGGAAGACTAAATGATTGATTAGGGGAATAGGAACAGCTGGGAGCAGGAACGGAACGATAGAGAGAAGAGAGAGAGGAAGGGAGAGAGAAAAAGGGGAACGAACCTAAAAAGACCAGCAGGGGAAAACGAACAGAAGGAAAAGCAAAATGACAAGCTGATATAAGACAAAACATGACAGTAGCATGGAAGCCGATACAACAGCACAGGTACTCACAAGACCAACGGACATGGTAACAAAAAACCGACAAGGACAAGGGGAACAGAGGGCACATATATAACATACTAATCAGGGGGAATGGAACCAGGTGTGTGTAATGAGATAAGACAGGTTAGGTTGGTGGTAATGAGTCCAGTTCAGTGACTCCTTGAAGGCCGGTGACGTAAACCTCCAGAGCTGGTGCACGGAATGAGTAGCAGTACCACGGGGGATCCGCGCACCGAAACCACTCAGGTGTCCTCAGCGCCCCTGAAACCACTCGTCCACCGCAGGGGCCTCGATCTGGCTTGGATGCCAAAGTACCAGGTCCGGCTGATACCCCAACACTCAGGAACCTGCCCACCTCCTGATTGACGCCTCTCCACCTGCCGATTAGCTTGATGACGGAACCCAGAGGTGAGACTGACCGTGACCCAGGCGTTCAATGAATGCTTTCCATACGCGTGCGGAGGGTGAACTGAGGGCCATGGTCTGACACAATGTCCTCCGGGATCAATCGTGCTGGAAAACGTTCGTAAAAGAGCCTCCGCGGTTTGCATGGTCGACGAGAGCCCAGGCAGAGGAACGAGGCGACAAGCTTTGGAAAACCGGTCCACAACGACGAGAATGGTGGTGTTCCCTGGGAGGGGGAAAAATGGCACGTACCACTGAAAAAAACAAACACTTCTCTTGTTTAACATATAGATCATGCTCTAAC
>NC_060198.1:29000270-29107374 GCF_021184085.1 Oncorhynchus gorbuscha | reverse complement strand
GCACAAAAATATTCTGTGGCGGACTGCAATAGCATCGAATAGTCCCCGCGATATGCAACTGTTCAGGGAAGTCAGGAACCAATACACGCAGTCAGTCAGGAAAGCTAAGGCCAGCTTCTTCAGGCAGAAGTTTGCATCCTGTAACTCCAACTTCAAAAAGTTCTGGGACACTGTGAAGTCCATGGAGAACAAGAGCACCTCCTCCCAGCTGCCCACTGCACTGAGGCTAGGTAACACGGTCTCCACCGATAAATCCATGATTATCGAAAACTTCAACAAGCATTTCTCAACGGCTGGCCATGCCTTCCACTTGGCTACTCCAACCTCGGCCAACAGCTCCGCCCCCCCGCAGCTCCTCGCCCAAGCCTCTCCAGGTTCTCCTTTACCCAAATCCAGATAGCAGATGTTCTGAAAGAGCTGCAAAACCTGAACCCATACAAATAAGCTGGGCTCGACAATCTGGACCCTCTATTTCTGAAACTATCCGCCGCCATTGTCACAACCCCTATTACCAGCCTGTTCAACCTCTCTTTCATATCGTCTGAGATCCCCAAGGATTGGAAAGCTACCACAGTCATCCCCCTCTTCAAAGGGGGAGTCACCCTGGACCCAAACTGTTACAGACCTATATCCATCCTGCCCTGCCTATCTAAGGTCTTCGAAAGCCAAGTCAACAAACAGGTCACTGACCATCTCGAATCCCACCGTACCTTCTCCGCTGTGCAATCTGGTTTCCGAGCCGGTCACGGGTGCACCTCAGCCACACTCAAGGTACTAAACGATATCATAACCGCCATCGACAAAAGACAGTACTGTGCAGCCGTCTTCAACGACCTTGCCAAGGCTTTCGACTCTGCCAATCACCATATTCTTATCGGCAGACTCAGTAGCCACGCCGCCAAACTTACCCTAGTAAAACTGACTATCCTACCGATCCTCGACTTCGGCGATGTCATCTACAAAATTGCTTCCAACACTCTACTCAGCAAACTGGATGCAGTTTATCACAGTGCGATCCGCTTTGTCACTAAAGCACCTTATACCACCCACCACTGCGACATGTATCCTCTAGTCGGCTGGCCCTCGCTACATATTCGTCGCCAGACCCACTGGCTCCGGCTCATCTACAAGTCCATGCTAGGTAAAGCTCCGCCTTATCTCAGTTCACTGGTCACGATGGCAACACCCATCCGTAGCACGCGCTCCAGCAGGTGTATCTCACTGATCATCCCTAAAGCCAACACCTCATTTGGCCACCTTTTGTTCCAGTACTCTGCTGCCTGTGACTGGAACGAATTTGCTTAAATCGCTGAAGTTGGAGACTTTTATCTCCCTCACCAACTTCAAACATCTGCTATCTGAGCAGCTAACCGATCGCTGCAGCTGTACATAGTCTATTGGTAAATAACCCACCCATTTTCACCTACCTCATCCCCATACTGTTTTTATTTATTTACTTTTCTGCTCTTTTGCACACCAATATCTCTACCTGTACATGACCATCTGATCATTTATCACTCCAGTGTTAATCTGAAAAATTGTAATTATTCGCCTACCTCTTCATGCCTTTTGCACGCAACGTATATAGACTTTTTTTCTACTGTGTTATTGACTTGTTAATTGTTTACTCCATGTGTAACTCTGTGTTGTCTGTTCACACTGCTATGCTTTATCTTGGCCAGGTCGCAGTTGCAAATGAGAACTTGTTCTCAACTAGCCTACCTGGTTAAATAAAGGTGAAAATAAATAAATAAATAAATAAATGGACTCTACAAGGTGTTGAAAGCTTTCCACGTGGATGCTAGGCCATGTTGACTCCTATGCTTCCCACAGTTTAGTCAAGTTGGCTGGATGTCCTTTGGTTGGTGGACCATTCTTGATACACATGGGAAATTGTTGAGTGTGAAAAACCCAGCAGCGTTGCAGTTCTTGACACAAACCACCTAGTACCATACCCCGTTTGAAGGCACTTAAATCTTTTGTCTTGCCCAGTAACCCTCTGAATATATCATTTTTTAAATGAAAGATTACTTGTATTATTTTATTAAATTATGCCCAGCTCACAAGGCCCCTTGATGATGTGAGGCTTGAGGCAATTGTCTCTTCTGCCTAATGGTCAATTTTTCCGCTGTGCATCCCCCCCCAGCCAGCATGCAGAGAGACTTGTACTAAGAAAGGAACAAAGTGCAAGGCAGTTACTCAGATTCCCCCCCGATTGATGTGCATGTCCATTAAAGTGACAGTGATGGATATTATGTGGGTTAGTTGTGTGGGTGGGGAGGATGGGTAGACCTACATTTCATTCACACATATCATTAAAGAGCCAACTGAAAAGCAATGGATGTCAAGGAGAGGAGGCGGTTCGGGTGGGTCTAGGGTAGGACAACATTTCACTACAAATGAAGTCAGCTCCAAAGTGAAGAGGCTAACAGTGTATGTCATGTTATAAGAAGGCATGAGCCGAGCCTGCAGTCCAACAGAACACTGCAGGGCTGCTACGATGAAGCTCTGCCTCCTCAGCAATTTGCACAACAACCAGTTCCCTGGCCTCACTCAATCCACAACCACGACCTGATGAGAGAAAGCCCACCAGGCAAAACCCCTACTGGCTGCTGCCACCATTGCTTGCTGTTGCTGCTAATGGTAATGTTTTCTTCATCCACACACAGAGAACATATGTAACTTCATGCAAGCAAGAATCTTTAGGGACAAACATAGCATAGATAGCGTTTGCAACCTTTGTGCAAGGAAGGAACCCTGGTGAATGAAACATGATCAAGGGGCGATACCATTGTTATCATTGTTGAGCTGCTGGCTGTTCTAATAAAGAATAGGGCCCATTTTCTCTGGAATATAATTGAGAAAAACATCATTTCAGCCATGTTCTAGGAATTTCCAAACATCTCTGATGACATTTAGATCGCTGCCACCATGCCTTTGTATGGGCGTCGAATTTGTATGCTGATTGAGGCCCTTGCAGACAAAGGCACAGTGGTGTACAAAGTTGATGAAGATGAAAAAGACAGTGGACTGTCATAAATGTCAGCGCATTTTGAGAGGCCGTGAACAATTGAAATGAGCATATTCTAGAGTCTAAATCATCGTAGACGGAGAAGCTACAAATATCTCTCACTTAATGTAGCCTTTAGGTAGCCTAGTTCAGGAGGACATGGGGGGGGGGGGGAAGTTTCCATTTCATCATAACGGAATTTTTTTTTTTTTTTTAAGAGGCAATTTGTCTCCATCTGTCTGCGTGGTCTGTGCAGGTGTGTCGGGTTTTTTTCCTTCTCTTTTTGTATTGACCGTTTGGTAAAAATGTGCCTGCACCTCGACAGAACAACCTACTAACAACTAAATGAAATAGCTTTAGCCTACTTTGCACACAACTGCTGTCCAGTTAAAGTCAACGATATTCCGTTTAAAGAAAAAGCCCATGGCCATGCAACCCAAGATCTTAGACTGCCCCTCATTCCATAGTAGCCTACAGGGTACATGTTTTTGCAAGTGAGCATGTAGCCTTTATTATAAGTTCTGTTTCAAGACATTTTTGTTATAGCATAACATTTACAGTAGTGAGTCCATACATTTTCATACTGGTCCCCCATGGGAATCAAACCCACAACCCTGGCGTTGCAAGCACCATGCTCTACCAAGCGAGCCACATAGGACTTTGATATTCAGCTATAGAGAAGCATCTCTATAGTATATAATGTGCATCCCGATGGTCTTTTAAAGGCAGGACTGGTCTTCCTTCATGTTGATGTTCCACTAAGTTAGTGTAACCTACAACTATTAGAGTCCTTCTGGGGCTTTTGAAAAGGTCATAGTACAGGCAGCATTAAGCCTTCAGTTGTATGTGCAATGTTGAATTGGTTGTTTTGTTTAGCTGGACCCAGTCATTGTGCAGTCCAGCCAGGTGCTCCTTCCCCCACTGTGTCTACACACAGTGATCTAGGCCTGAATGATTTTGAATGGCCACCGAAGACATCCTCTTTCTGCGCTCCACAAAACTATATTAAGCACATCACCTTGCTGCCATCAAAAGAGCCCGAGGGAGCTGCACTAAATTACAGTGAAATTAGTTTTTTTGTATTTTCTCTCTGTAGCTGTAATACAGTACGTTAGTTTAGACCGATCTGTTGTTCTGGGGGCTTTGTTGTCACTAATAGGGCCTCCCTCTCCTTTGCCATGAGAGGTTCATCGGAGTAGTGACTGACTAATTGTTCACGTTTAGAACGATAGATGACTGATAAATATGGGATGTCCCATAGTTGGCTCTGTGTTTTGTTATGGCATGTTGTGAAATGTCACTGCCCAGCTGCCATCCATAGTAACTGATTAGAATTGGCGGACTAAGTACGGTATAGAAAATGTACATACTGGTGATGAGTAATGATGGTCTTGTTTCCATATTGGGCTTTTGAGTACCTGTAATAATGTCACCCCCCCACTCTCTCTCTCTCTCTCACTCACTCTGTTGAAATCAAACCTGTCATGACACATTGTGGCACACAACCACCCAATCTGTTTATGTTGATAAGTGAAAATCATTCCCATCATGACAGTCATTACCGGCTATTATCATTATTATCATCATCATTTTGATGCTCTCAGACTGAAATGCAGAGTGGCCTGTTTGTCCCTGTGTACGCAAATCCCAAAACTGGCAGCTCTTATAAGCTTGTATAACACAGGGGAGTGATTGGGATAAAAGCATGGACTCAGGGGATGTCTCTCGCTCTCTCCCTCCTCGGTGAAGGAACACTGTGGTCTGTTCTTTGAAGTACAGCAGGTTTCTACGATCCTCTGACACTGTTTCCAATAGAGATGGAGTGACAGCAGGCAACAGGCTCATGTTTTTCTCTGCCTGTAAACCAGCTGGACCACAGACAGACAGACAGACAGACAGACAGACAGACAGACAGACAGACAGACAGACAGACAGACAGACAGACAGACAGACAGACAGACAGACAGACAGACAGGCAGGCAGGCAGGCAGACAGACAGGCAGGCAGGCAGGCAGGCAGGCAGGCAGGCAGGCAGACAGACAGACAGACAGACAGACAGACAGACAGACAGACAGACAGACAGACAGACAGACAGACAGACAGACAGACAGACAGACAGGCAGGCAGACAGACAGACAGACAGACAGACAGACAGACAGACAGACAGACAGACAGACAGACTGACTGACAGACAGACAGACAGGCAGGCAGGCAGACAGACAGACAGACAGACAGACAGACAGACAGACAGACAGACAGACAGACAGACAGACAGACAGACAGACAGACAGACAGACAGACAGACAGACAGACAGACAGACAGACAGACAGACAGACACAGACAGACAGACCAGCATGTTCTTAAAGTTCTGGGTAGCCTGGCTCTTCCATACATTATTTATCAATCCGATCATTTAAAAACAATTTTTCTCCTTCCTCCTCTTATCTCTTTCCATCTTCGGGCATTTCACCTCCTCTTCTCTCTCTCCTCCATCTATCACAGTCCATTAGCTGCTGTACTCTCTTCCCACTCGCCCCTCAATCTTGGTCCCTCGACTGCAATGCTCAGGATCTTCCTCGCACCCATAATGCCTGTGGTTCTTTCCCTCGACCTTGGTGTGTCCCTGACCCTCGCTATAGCGTGTGTGATTTCACCAGCAGTGGCTCACACTTTACCTTGTTCTGTCAGATACCATGTTGTTATGTGCAACAAAAATGCATAGCCATATAGCTTTTTCTATTTGTAAACTGTTCTTGTGTATGTAGCTGGGCTCTGCCCTAGATCCTGGCTGTGTTCATGTCTGAGAGGTGTATGTTGCCCAGACAACAGAAGAATACATCAGTGCTTACAGTGACAAACATCCTAAAAGGCTACAAGAGTTATATTTGTAACATAGAGGAATCCTCCCGATTCCTGCTAACAAGCACAAATTAAAGCAGGAAGCACCAGTGACTAGATAAATCAAAAAGTGGTCAGATGAAGCAGATGCTAAGCTACACGACTGTTTTGCTAGCACAGGCTGGAATATGTTCCGGGATTCCTCCAATGGCATTGAGGAGTACACCACATCAGTCATTGGCTTCATCAACAAGTGCATTGATGATGTCGTCCCCACAGTGACCGTACGTACATACCCCAACCAGAAGCCATGGATTACAGGCAACATCTGCACTGAGCTAAAGGCTAGACCTGCCACTTTCAAGGAGCGGGACTCTAAGCCGGAAGCTATTAAGAAATCCCGCTATGCCCTCTGACGAACAATCAAACAATACAGGTCTAAGATCTAATCGTACTACACCGGCTCTGATGCTCGTCAGATGTGGTAGGGCTTGAAAACCATTACAGACTACAAAGGGAAGCACAGCCTAGAGCTGCCCAGTGACACAAGCATACCAGACGAGCTAAACTACTTATATACTCGCTTCGAGGCAAATAATACTGAAACATGCATGAGAGCATCAGCTGTTCCGGATGATTGTGTGATCACACTCTCCGCAGCCGAACATTCACCAGGCTGCAGAGCCAGACGGATTACCAGGATGTGTACTGCGAGCATGCGCTGACCAATTGGCAAGTGTCTTCACTGACATGTTCAACTTCTCCCTGTCCGAGTCTGTAATACCAACATGTTTCAAGCAGACCACCATAGCACATGTGCCCAATAATACTAAGGTAACCTGCCTAAATGACTACTGCCCTGTAGAGCTCACGTCTGTAGCCATGAAGTGCTTTGAAAGGCTGGTCATGGCTCACATTAACACCATTATCCCAGAAACCCTAGACCCACTCCAATTTGCATACCGCCCCAACAGATCCACAGATGATGCAATCTCTATTGCACTCCACACTGCCGTTTCCCACCTGGACAAAAGGAACACCTAAGTGAGAATGCTATTCATTGACTACAGCTCAGCGTTCAACACCATAGTGTCCTCAAAGTGTATCAATAAGCTAAGGACCATATGACTAAACACCTCCCTCTGCAATGGGATCCTGGACTTCCTGACGGGCCGGCCCCAGGTGGTAAGGGTAGGTAACAACACATCCGCCACGCTGATCCTCAACACAGGGGTCCCTCAGGTGTGCGTGCTCAGTCCCCTCCTGTACTCCCTGTTCACTCATGACTGAACGGCCAGGCACGACTCCAACACCATCATTAAGTTTGCCGATGACACAACAGTGGTTGGCCTGATCACCGAAAACGACGAAACAGCCTATAGGGAGGTGGTCAGAGACCTGGCCGTGTGGTGCCAGGACAACAACCTCTCCCTCAACGTAATCAAGACAAAGGAGATGATTGTGGAATACTGGAAAAAGAGGACCGAGCACGCCCCCATTCTCATCGACGGGGCTTCAGTGGAGCAGGTTGAGAGCTTCAAGTTCCTTGGTGTCCACATCACCAACAAACTAACATGGTCCAAGCACACCAAGAAAGTCGTGAAGAGGGCACGACAAAACCTATTCCCCCCCAGGACACTGAAAAGATTTGGCATGGGTCCTCAGATCCTCAAAGGTTCTACAGCTGCACCATCGAGAGCATCCTGACGGGTTGCATCACTGCCTGGTACGGCAACTGCTCAGCCTTCCACCGCAAGGCACTACAGAGGGTAGTGCAAACGGCCCAGTACATCACTGGGGCCAAGCTTCCTGCCATCCTCTATACCAGGCAGTGTCAGAGGAAGGCCCTAAAAATGGTCAAAGACTCCAGCCAACCTAGTCATAGACTGTTCTCTCTACTACCGCAAGGCAAGCGGTACCGTAGCGCCAAGTCGAGGTTCAGGAGGCTTCTAAACAGCTTCTACCCCCAAACCATAAGACTCCTGAACACCTAATCAAATGGCTACCCAGACTATTGCATTGCCCCTCCCCCTCTTTTACACCGCTGCTACTCTCTGTTGTCATCTATGCATAGTCACTTTATTAACTCTACCTTCATGTACATATTACCTCAACTAAGTGGTGCTCCCGCACGTTGACTCCGATACCCCCCTGTATATAGTCTCGCTATTGTTATTTTACTGCTGCTCTTTAATTACTTGTTACTTTTATTTCTTATTCTTATCCGTATTTTTTAAACTACATTGTTGGTTAGGGGCTCGTCAGTAAGCATTTCACTGTCAGGTCTACACCTGTTGTATTCAGAGCGTGTGACAATTTTTTATTTTTTTATTTGATAACAGTAATGCCAGGGTTAACAAGGTGGCCCGCCCACCACAGAGCTATCCCGAGCTGCTCCCGTGACAGGGCGGTATTTTCACCTCACCATTTTTATAAGTATGAAACTGAACTGAAAACTTTATTTCTGTGGTTATCAGTGGAGTGGGAATGTGGGCTGACAGAGCTTAACACTGGCTGTGAGCTAATAGTGAGCTAATGCCCTCTCTGCATGGGCCAAAGACTGCGGGTACAGTACACAATCTCCAATCTCTCTCTCTCTCCCTCTCTCTCTCTCTCTCTCTCTCTCTCTCTCTCTCTCTCTCTCTCTCTCTCTCTCTCTCTCTCTCTCTCTCTCTCGCTCTCTCTCTCGCTCTGTCTATGTCTCTCTATTTCTTTGTCTCTCTCTCTATTGCTCTGACTCTCTGTCTCTCTCTCTCTCTCTATTGCTCTGTCTGTCTGTCTGTCTGTCTGTCTGTCTGTCTGTCTGTCTGTCTGTCTGTCTGTCTGTCTGTCTGTCTGTCTGTCTGTCTGTCTGTCTGTCTGTCTGTCTGTCTGTCTGTCTGTCTGTCTGTCTGTCTGTCTGTCTGTCTGTCTGTCTGTCTGTCTGTCTGTCTGTCTGTCTGTCTGTCTGTCTGTCTGTCTGTCTGTCTGTCTGTCCCATCCACCATATCTCCTTGTGTACACATCACACACAATCTTCCTCAGATTGAGTGTGTGGTTGAGGGAACTAGAAAGGAACCCTCTCTCATTACTGGGGAGAGTCTCTCCACCCACCTCCTCCTAGCTCTGGTTCTGAGCTCCACAAGACCAAGTCCCTTGGCTCCCGTTGGTTGCCATATCATCTCTCGATGCGAGAGATGCGCCCCCAGGCCTGTAGCAATGCAACGCACTGCCTGTGCCTTTAAGAGAGAGGGAGAGCGAGAGATGGAAAGAGAGAGAGAGAGGTGTGCAATGGAGAGAAAACAGGAGAGACCGAGAGAGAAAGAGATAGAGAGAGCACATTAAACTATCATGAGCAACATTTTTGTTCATTCATAGCCGTGTGCTGAGCATCTCTGCACAGGCACACACACTCTCTTCTTAGGCACTTATTGCTAAAGAGTACACCTCTCTCACACACACACACGCTCACAGCTATCAGAGCTCGGCTGCTGGATCACAGCCATCTCGCAGAGGAGGATCCAAGAGAGCAAGAGGACGAGGGAGAGAGAGAGACAAAGGGAAGGAGGACGGAAGAAGGAGAGGAGCGAATAGGAAGCGGGGACGGCACAAGGAAGGAGAGACGAAACGCTTGTGTGAAAAAGAGAACGCGACGGACAGGAGGGAGGAGAAAAAAAGAGGAGGAACAGGAAACGCGATCCCTCTCAGCTCCAGCTGTCCGCGTCGCAGCATGGGCAATGCACCATCCCAAGGCATGTCAACGCTACTATCTCCATGTATACATAAATAGCAGCTCAATTGTAGTTTGCAATGTGTTTAATTTTCCAATCTGCTGGCTGTGCTATCAGATTCTCTCCCAGCAGGGAGTGGGGGGTTGGATGTGGGCGCTGGCGATGAGGCATTGCTAGAATGTGATGCTCTGAACAGATCCAGGCTGATGAGGGGGACAAGGATGCAGGGTGGCTGGGGAAAGGGTTGTGGGGTTGTGGATGAGAGAGATGCTGGAGGAATTGGGTGGAGGTTGCAGGATCCATGCATGCGCTGAAGAGCTGGGAAATGGGAGGGGGGAGCAGAGGGAATAGATCTGTCATTACTGAGGCAGGAGACGCTGGTGTGTGTGTGTGTGTGTGTGTGTGTGTGTGTGTGTGTGTGTGTGTGTGTGTGTGTGTGTGTGTGTGTGTGTGTGTGTGTGTGTGTGTGTGTGTGTGTGTGTGTGTGTGTGTGTGTGTGTGTGTGTGTGTGTGTGTGTGTGTGTGTGTGTGTGTGTGTGTGTGTGTGGAAATACCGGTGTGTGGAGGTGGCGGTGACAACAGCTGCATCTGTCAGCCTCATGGGAAGCCTTGGGGAAGTGAAGCGTTCCAAGGATTGTGTGTGTGAGAGAGGGAGAGAGAGAAAGTAAGATGGAAATGAATGGGTGTGTAGAGCACAGTCAATTTGTTTGTATGCGTTTGTATTTCTCTCTTACCCTCTCTCTTTCTCTTACCCTCTCTCTCTCTCTCTCTCTCTCTCTCTCTCTCTCTCTCTCTCTCTCTCTCTCTCTCTCTCTCTCTCTCTCTCTCTCTTCTCCTCTCTCTCTTACCCTCTCTCTCTCTCTCTCTCTCTCTCTCTCTCTCTCTCTCTCTCTCTCTTACCCTCTCTCTCTCTTAACCTCTCTCTCTCTGTCTCTCTCTCTTACCTCTTACCCTCTCTCTCTCTTACCCTCTCTCTCCTCTCTCTCTCTCTTACCCTCTCTCTCTTAACCTCTCACTCTCTGTCTCTCTCTCTCTCTCTCTCTCTCTCTCTCTCTCTCTCTCTCTCTCTCTCTCTCTCTCTCTCTCTCTCTCTCTCTCTCTCTCTCTCACCCTCTCTCTCTTTCTTACCCTCTCTCTTTCTTACCCTCTTTCTCTGTTTCCAAATTGGAAAAAGCAGTGCACAGGTTTGGTTTGCTGACACACCCCTGAAAATGGAGGGAGACAAGTGAGGAATTCTTAGAGAGAGAGAGAGCAAGAGAGGAGTGAGAGGGTGTGTGTATGTCAGGGGGTGTGGGATGTAAAGACAGAAATGGAGGAATTAAAAAAATGCTCTAGGCATGCCTTAGTCCTAATGGGATGGATGGATATGCGTCTTTGATAAGCCAGAGAAGGAGGGAGCCGTAACAGAAACACAGGCAGAGAAAAGGAGAATAGGGAGGGATGGCTGACTGCTCAGAGTGGAGGGAGGACTATAGCTTGGGGAATTCGGCTACCTTTCTTTTCCTCCCTCTCTGTTTTTTCCTGTCTCTTCCCCTCTTCTTTCCTTCCCCCTCCACTGCTCTAATTTTTCCATCAACCAGGGACTGTGGTTGCTAGAGGGAAAACCAGTTGAGAAGAGAGAGATGGGGAGGATGTGAGAGAGAGAATGAAAGCAATGACAGAATAAAGGAGAGTTTTGGAGAGATGAGATGGAAGTGAAAGTAAGGGTTGAGGGAGGAACAGGCCAGGAACAGTACAAAGACACAAGGTTGCTGGACAATACAATGTGTTCGGGAGTTTCTCCCATTCTTCTCTGCAGATCCTCTCAAGCTCTGTCAGGTTGGATGGGGGAAGAGTTGCTGCACAGCTATTTTCAGGTCTCTTCAGAGATGTTCGATTGGGTCAAGTCCGGGATTGGCTGGGTCCCTCAAGGACATTCAGAGAGTTGTCCCAAAGCCACTTCTGCATTGTCTTGGCTGTGTGCTTAGGGTTGTTGTCCTGTTGGAAGGTGAACCTTCACCCCAGTCTGAGGTCCTGAGTGCTCTGGAGAAGGTTTTCATCAAGGATCGGTCTGCACTATTGCTCTGTTCATCTTTCCCTCAATCCCGACTAGTCTCTCAGTCCCTGCCGCTGAAAAACATTACCCATAGCATGATGCTGCCACCACCATGCTTCAACGTAGAGAGTGCGCCAGGTTTCCTCCAGATGTGACGATTGGCTTTCAGACCAAAGAGTTCAATCTTGGTTTCATCAGACCAGAGGAACCTGTTTCTCATGGTCTGAGAGTCTTTAGGTGTCTTTTGGCAAACTCCAAGAGGGCTGTCATGTGCTTTTTACTGAGGAGTGGCTTCTATCTGGCCACTCAACCATAAAGACCTGATGGATGGAGTGCTGCAGAGATGGTTGACCTTCTGGAAGGTTCTCCCATCTTCACAGAGGAACTCTGGAGCTCTGTCAGAGTGGCCATCGGGTTCTTGTTCACCTTCCTGACCAAGGCACTTCTCCCCTGATTACTCAGTTTGGCTGGGCAGCCAGCTCTAGGAAGAGTCTTGGTGGTTCCAAAGTTTTTACATTTAAGAATGATGGCCACTGTGTTCTTGGGGACCTTCAATACTGCAGAAATGTTTTGGTACCCTTCCCCAGATCTGTGCCTTGATACAATCCTGTCTCGGAGCTCTATGGACAATTCCTTCGACCACATGGCTTGGATTTTGCTCTGACAAGCACTGTCAACTGTGGGACCTTATATAGACAGGTGTTTCTTTCCAAATCACGTCCAATCGATTGAATTTGCCACAGGGGGATCTAGTTGTAGAAACATGTGTCATCAGTGTCATGTATGTAAATAAGCTATTTGTTTATAATCTTTTGTAAATCTGCAAGAATTGTTAAAAAAACTGTTTTTGCTTTGTCATTATGGGGTATTGTGTGTAGATTAATGAGGGGAAACAATAATTGAATCCATTTTTAGAACAAGGCTGTAACGTCACAAAGTGTGGAAAAAGTCAAGGGGTCTGAATACTTTCCGAATGCACTGCAAGTAACAGAGGGATGTGGATGACAATGAAGAGTACTGTAGAGGAGAGAGGTGGAGCTGAACGAGAGTCTTTTCTCTTAGTGATGATGACTTGGTCCCGCCTGACCTTACAATCCAAAGACAAGTGTGATTCTATTGATGTCGCCATCCAGAGCACATAACCTGAAATGCCTCAAAGGAAAAGACACTTTCAAAAAGGGTCAGGAGATGAAAGAAAGAAAGAAAGAAACTGCAGTATTCTGAAATGCCTTTGGTCAACAGTCATATCCAGAACAAAATGTGCCAGGGCTGCTTTGGACTCTTGTCTGTCTGTCTGCTGTCCTTCATTCTGTTCGTCCTTGGGGTTTTGCCTGCTTGTCTGGTTTTTGGAGGGATTGAAATGGATTAGTAGGCTGAATAGCTGAGCCACTGGCTTCTTTTCTTCCAAACAGACATGAGGGCCTGCCTCCCAGATGCCACTTATTCCCTACCTAGTGCTCTACTTTTGAACATAGCCTTATAGCAACCGGTCAAAGTAGTGCACCATGTAGGGAATAGGGTGCCATTTGGGACAAAGCCGAGGTCAAGCCTTGTGCCTGTAGCCCACTTGCCGAGGGAGGTAACTGAAGGCCAGAAATAAGTAGCCTGAAAATATCACCATGCAGTTTCTAATGATGAAACGGAAACAAGTCTATCTTAAGCCCTTGACTGAGGTTGACCAGTACACACTACAGAAACCATGTTACAGAAACAATGCACTAATAGGAGAAGTATGCTACAGCACAGTAGCCTGCCTTGTATGAGTCTAATTCCCCTACTGATACCTTGGAGCAGAGGGATCCGATCTTGGCCCAAGCTTTGTTCCCACAACAACGTTAGGTAGGGTTTATGTGGGATTGAGTTCAACGCACATCATGCGTGTGCTGAGTGATGGTCACCAGTGAGCGGAAGTCATTGTCAGAGGGAAGCGGTAGGCATGCTGCTAGTGAGAGGATGCTGTAATACTGTATGGGAGGGAGATAACACTACTCTGAGGGATGGAAACATTCTAATACCACGGCATGACTGCCAATGTCGGACGGATAACGAACACAGCCTACTGTATAAGGGGATGAGTGGAAGGAAGTGTGTGCGTGCGTGTGCATGTGTGTGTGCGTCCGTGCGTGTGTCTGTCAGTGTGTGTGTGTGTGTGTGTGTGTGTGTGTGTGTGTGTCAGTGTGTGGTTGTGAGTGCGCGTGTACAGCTTCACCCTGCCTTGGCAGAGGGCTAATGCAACAGTATCTCAACGTAGCTCTTAGAGTAGTTAGTTAAAAGGACACTTGAGAAGGCTTGTGTACCTCTGCTCTCTCCTCTATTTATCTGCTCTCTCCTCTCTATTTATTTGTTCTCTCCTCTTCATTAGAAGAGACACTTGAGTGAATCGAAGAGATACAGCCACAAGCAAACATTTCAGTCTGTCCATGGGCCCATTTCAAGCAGGGAACAGCAATTGCGGAAACCTATGAGCGTGTGTGTGCTTTAATGTTATGCATTTTCTGTACCGTGTCTGTGTATTTGTCTATACTATACGGTATGTGACTATATTTCATTGTTTTCTTGCCATGCACCTGCTTATTCCCCAGGTCTTTGTTGCACAAAGCACATGACTGCTGCCTGCCGATTGGCTGGTGATGATGCAACGCTCCATGGCAGCATAGCTGTTTGGTTTTAGGGCTTTTTGGAAGTAATTGAACCAACTGGGAGTAGCTTTGCGTCAATGTAGTGATAGCAAACCAGATAACACATGCATTACAAAGTATGTTCAGAACACAGACACACAAGGCAATAGGCTACCCTTCAAGACACACAGCTCGTCTACAATCAATTAGGCATGCTGTTGTTCCATGAAGGAGGTGCGGTTCTTACCGTGTCCTTGTCACAGTGTGTGTGTGTTTATGTGTATGTGTATGTGTATGTGTATGTGTATGTGTATGTGTATGTGTATGTGTGTGTGTGTGTGTGTGTGTGTGTGTGTGTGTGTGTGTGTGTGTGTGTGTGTGTGTGTGTGTGTGTGTGTGTGTGTGTGTGTGTGTGTGTGTGTGTGTGTGTGTGTGTGTGTGTGTGTGTGTGTGTGTGTGTGTGTGTGTGTGTGTGTGTGTGTGTGTGTGTGTGTGTGTGTGTGTGAGAGAGAGAGCATAGTGTACTGCTTTAGAACAGTGGGTGATGGTGCTCAATCCTTCTCTGTCAGCAGATGGTCCATACAGGTTCTCTCTGCATTCATATGGGCTTCATCGCTGTGGGAGAAGATGGATGACTGAGCACTTCTACAGAGCCAACTTTTACTCTGACATATTGATTGGGACAGCCTTCCTTCCTTCCATACTCCCTCCCTAGTTTCACTGTTATTGTTGTTGTTGAGAAGTCAGGGGTTCTCCCAACCAATCACATGGCCTCCTCCCCCCTCTCTGTGTTTGAGATTGGATCCTTCCAAAAGGAATAGCGTGTATCAGGAATCGGTCACAGTTATACTACTACGCTTTGAAGGTCATTAATGATTCAAGTGTTTGAAGATTACATGTGTTTATCAAAGGTCCCTGTTTTCATACTAAGATCAGTAGATTTTTATGTCTGTGTATCGTTATGAACGTCTGAATATTTGATTCTGATTTTCCACAGCAGTTCATTTCAATTTATATATTTTTGTATTACGCTAAGCTGTAGGCCTAAGTGTGTTTACAGATCATGAAGAAATATATCCCCATACCAGTCCTGAAATTAGCTTTATTGAAATTAATCATATTTGATGATTTGTTGTTGACCATTTCTAAGCATTTACATTTACATTTAAGTCATTTAGCAATGCTAAGCCTATGACTGTTGGAAAAGTAACATTCATTTATCTAACTGAACATTAGGCATACTTTATTTGCTGAAAATGTCAATCTCAGTCAATCTCTCTCTCTCTCTGCATGCTGGGAGTGTTTGGTGCATGCTGGGAATTGTATGAGCGAAGGAGTGCGTGTGTTGTGTAGAGTTAGAGATTCACAACTTTCTTTCGGTTTTGTATTTCTTGGTGGCATTTTTTTGGTTTTCTTCTGTGCATGATTAAGGTTATTCTTTTTGTTGTGGTAGAATTAAGTATTTTGTTTTTCGTATCGAAATTACCCTGATTTTGGCGGGGATGGCAGCCCGAATGGGGATGCCGTCCCTGTCACTTCGGCACGGCTTTAGGTGTGTTACTGAAGTTACTGTCACGGTGAAGGAGTTTCTGGTCGCCATAGGGAGAAGGTAGGATACGAGAATGTTGCTTATGCATCACGGATGAATAAAGCGGAGGTGGTATTTCTTAAAGAAGAGTGTCTTGTTGATCGTATGGTTGAGCATGGCGTACTTCTTAAAGAAGAGTGTCTTGTAGATCGTATGGTTGAGCATGGCGTACTTCTTAAAGAAGAGTGTCTTGTTGATCGGATGGTTGAGCATGGCGTACTTCTTAAAGAAGAGTGTCTTGTTGATCGTATGGTTGAGCATGGCGTACTTCTTGAAGAGTGTCTTGTTGATCGGATGGTTGAGCATGGTGTACTTCTTAAAGAAGAGTGTCTTGTTGATCGGATGGTTGAGCATGGCGTACTTGAAGAGTGTCTTGTTGAAAGAACTTCTTAAAGAAGAGTGTCTTGTTGATCGGATGGTTTGAGCATAAAGAAGAGTGTCTTGTTGATCGGATGGTTGAGCATTAAAGAAGAGTGTCTTGTAGATCGTATGGTTGAGCATGGCATACTTCTTAAAGAAGAGTGTCTTGATGATCGGATGGTTGAGCATGGCGTACTTCTTAAAGAAGAGTGTCTTGTTGATCGGATGGTTGAGCATGGCGTACTTCTTGAAGAGATTATTGTTGTAGAATGTAAGGATGTATCTGAAGAGCCAGTTCCTCAGACTGGTGAGCAGCTGCCCAGTATGAGTGCTGGGGTAAAGGAAGGGGTTCATGTGGAGTTAGGCTCCCAGGTAGTGGAGGAGTTGCCCACTATGAGTGCTGGGGTTCATGTGGAGCTAGGCTCCCAGGTAGTGGAGGAGATGGGGTTCATGTGGAGCTAGGCTCCCAGGTAGTGGAGGAGATGAGGTTCAGGTGGGGCTAGTCTCCCAGGTAGTGGAGGAGATGCCTGGTACGAGTGATGGGGTGCAAGTGGGGAGTGTTGAAAGGGATGTGGTAGAGAGTCAGTTGTCTGTGGCCTCAGCTGAGGACCAGGAGAAGGATATGGATATCTCTTTTGATATGATTGCAGCTGGTGAGGACTCAATTTACGATCTGGAGGAGTTAAATGAGTTTCTGGATCAGACTTTTGGGAAATCTGTCAAATTGGCAGATTATTTTGATGTTGATAAGTTTGTGAGGTCAGCTGTGATGTTACAGAAGATGGTGGGGTTAGACCAATTGAGTGAGAAGAAGCGGTTTTGCTTGAGGAAATGTATTACTGCTGTTGCAGCAGCAAAAGGTGGTGGGAAACGTGATCAGGTTAATAAGAGAAGATTCAAATAATGATGATCATGCTTCATAGGGTGTCTTTTCTCCTTGGTTTCTCTGTGGTTTCTTCTGCTTTTCTTTTCTCTTTTATACATGGAGGTACTAAGGGTTGGTTCTCTCAATATTAATGGGGGAAGGGACAGGAATAAGAGGGCTTGGGTATTAGAAGTAATAAAACAGAACAGGCTTAATGTAGTTTTCCTACAGGAGACACATAGTGATGAGGCTAATGAGGTTGACTGGGGTATGTGTTGGGAGGGGCAGCATGTACTCAGTCACGTTACCAATTTCAGTGCTGGGGTGGCAATCTCGTTTTCCTCAGGTTTAGGGGTGACTGTGGTATCTACAACAGAGATTGTCAAGGGGTCGGGCTTTATTGGTCAAGGTGGATGTTATGTTTAAAAAAATAGTTTTTTAAAATGTTTATGCTCCTAATGAGGGTACAGAGCGTATTGCTATATTTGATCAAATAAAGGAAATCTTAAGACAGTGTGATCTATAAGGGTGTATGGTTTTAGGGGGTGACTGGAACTGTACAGTGGATTTTACTGTTGATCGCACCGCTGAAGAACCACACCTGCGGTCAGCCAATTTGAGCTTTCTGATGTGTGGAGAGTAAGGAATGCAAAAGTTAGGCAGTACACGTGGCTAAAAATGTATGAAGGTTGTGTCAGTGCAGCAAGGTTAGACAGGATGTATGTATCTGAGCAATACTGTAGTAGGATTGGAAAGTGTGCCATTACTCCTGTGGGTTTCTCTGATCATCATATTGTTACTGTTGATATTCACTTGTCCTGTCCACGAAGGTCATCACCTTACTGGTATTTTAATGTTAAATTGTTACATGATGTCAAGTTTTGTGAAAGGTTTTTGTTGTTTTGGGAAAAATGGAGGGTTACAAAGGGAATTTTGAGTCCTTGAGACAATGGTGGGAGGTTGGGAAGGCCCAAAAACGAGTATTTTGTCAACAGTATACTGCTTTGTCTCAAATTGAAGTTAAAGAGACTATCAAGGCCCTTGAACAGGACATCAAGTCTATTGAATTGAAGCTGCTCACTCAGAACGACCCTGGACTAGTCATGAACTTACAGGACTAGAGACATGAACTGAGGTCGTTTCTGCATGAAAGAGTGAAGGGTGCCTTGATTAGGTCTCGTTTCGCTTCCCTCAAGGATATGGATGCTCCTAGCGCTTTTTAAAAAAAACCTAGGACAGTCGACATTGCAACGTAAACAGATGGTCTGCCTTCGTCTCCCTGATGGGAGGGTGACCACGGATGACAGTGAAATGCGTCAACATGCCGTGGATTTCTACTTGGCCCTCTATAAGGCAGAGGATTGTGACTCTCTGTGTACTGAACAGTTGTTACACGGTCTTCCTCAATTGGGACCTGAGCAGAGAGTCACATTGGACTCTGACATTACACTGCAAGAGCTATCCACAGCAGTTATGCAGCTCTCAACAGGCCGAGCCCCTGGCATTGATGGTATACCATCTGAGTTTTATAAGCACTTTTGGAGGTCTATTGGGGAGGATTTTTATGAAGTGGTGTGTGAATCTTTTCATGAGGGTTCTCTTCCTGTATGCTGTCATCGTGCGGTGCTTTCACTGTTGCCAAAAAAGGGGGATTTGGCTCTAATAAAAAATTGGAGACCTGTTGCTTTGCTGTGTGCTGAATACAAAATTGTTTTTAAGGGGTGGCAGGGTAGCCTAGTGGTTAGAGTGTTAGACTAGTAACCGAAAGGTTGCAAGTTCGAATCCCTGAGCTGACAAGGTACAAATCTGTCATTCTGCCCCTGAACAGGCAGTTAACCCACTGTTCCTAGGCTGTCATTGAAAATAAAAATTTGTTCTTAACTGACTTGCCTAGTTAAATAAAGGTAAAATTAAAAAATTAAAATTAAATTTAAATGTCTCTCAAACAGGTTGAAAGAGTATCTGGGATTGTTGATCCACAAGGACCAATCCTACTGTGAACCTGATCGCTCTATTGTTGACTACTTGTTTCTGATAAGAGATGTTTTAGACATTTGTAAACTGTCTGATGTAAATATGGGTTTACTTTCTTTGGATCAGGAGAAGGCTTTTGATCGTGTGGGCTACCAGTACTTGTTTAAAACTAGGAAAGCCTTTGGGTTTGGGGATGCCTCGTGTATGGTGAAGGAGGGGTGTTTTGAGTTGCCCCATCCCTGTCCAAAAGGGCATCAGGCAGGGATGCCCAATTTCAGGGCAGTTATATAGTCTGGCGATTGAACCAATGCTTTGTTTTTAAGAGCGAAGCTTACTGGTTTCTCTGTGTCAGGTGTAATGAAGGGTCCCACGATAGCACTGTCTGCGTATGCAGATGACGTGATAGTTTTTATTACGGGGTGAGGATGTTAAGGTTCTCTCAAACGCTTTAAATGTGTATGAGGGGGCCTCCTCAGCTAGAGTCAATTGGGGAAAGAGTGAAGCGCTATGGGCAGGTCTGCTTCAAACGGGGTCCGCTCCACGGTTACCAGGGGGGCTTCAAACGGGGTCCGCTCCACGGTTACCAGGGGGGCTTCAAACGGGGTCCGCTCCACGGTTACCAGGGGGGCTTCAGTGGGGCAGAGATGGGATGAAGACTTTGGTTTTTTTTCTAGGCTCCTATGTCTTTCAGAAAAATAACTGGGCGGGTGTATTGGAGAAAGTGTGTGCCAGATTGTCAAGATGGAAATGGGTGCTGCCCCCGCTGTCTTATAGGGGAAGGGTCCTGGTAGCTAATAATCTTGCTGCCTCTACCCTGTGGCACAGACTAATGATTTTGCAGCCACCAAAGGGTCTGATACAAGAGCTTCAGAGGACCCTTGTCAATTTCTTCTGGTCTGGACAACACTGGATTAAAGCTGCAGCCTTGTACCTGCCACCGGCTTCAAGCAGCCCAGAGATTGTTGTACAGAGACGGTTCTAGCTGGGTCGAAACAGCTTACATATTGATGAGGAGAGCGGGCTGTTTGGGCTTAGACAAGCACCTTTTCCTCTTAAAGCTGGAGGGGGGTGATTTGCCTGGCCTGACTCCATTAAATTTGTCTGTTATGCAGGCTTGGAGAGTCTTAGTCCCGTAAGGCCTGCACGCCACCAGGGATGTGGCTTTTTGAAGAGCCTCTTTTTCACAACACTGCCATCCAGTTCCGTGTTCTGGGTTCAGCTAGCCTACGTTCATTACATTTACATTTAAGTCATTTAGCAGACGCTCTTATGCCTGTTAGGTGTGGGATATACCAAGCTGGGTCATCTGATGCGGAGCAGGAGCAGATCGTTGGAGGAGCTGAGATCCGATCATCTCGCCTACTGAGGAAGGTCATCACTGAGGTCTGCGACTCCTTGCCAGTGCTTCATCTGCAGTATGTGACTGACACTTCCAATTCTGATCGGTGGAATGAGGGTCTGGATTATGTGTTCCCTGCACTGATTGTTAGTGCTGCGATGGGGGCATTCGAGGAGGACGTGGGGATGCTGCTTTCCTTCGATACCCCAGAGCTGGGGGAGTTCAAGGAGGTGGGAAAGAAGGCCATGTACAGAATATGTGTAAAGGTGTCCCATGCCTCTTCCCTGGAAGGGGTAAAATCGACGAGGTGGGCGGATGTGCTTTGTCCAGGTGCCTCTCCAAAAGGCTGTTGGCGATCATTATACAAACTGCCTATTTATAACTGACCTCCAATGGCTATAGCCACCAACATGCATCTGGTACACCTAGACCCTACTGTTGGGGAGGGGTGTCCATTCTGTGCTGAGTCTGAAACTCTGGCACATCGGTTTTTATTGTGTCCCAGGTTGTTCGGGATGATTGAACTGATCACTGATTGGTTCTCAACGTTGGGATAGGTTTTCTCTTCCCAACTGTATATATTTGGGCCAAAGTACAGGTTCAGTCAAAAGGGTGTATAGCTGTGTTGCTTTAATTTTGTGTTAGGGGCAGCAAAA
The DNA here is from genome assembly GCF_021184085.1 of Oncorhynchus gorbuscha. Taxonomy (NCBI): domain Eukaryota; kingdom Metazoa; phylum Chordata; class Actinopteri; order Salmoniformes; family Salmonidae; genus Oncorhynchus; species Oncorhynchus gorbuscha. The sequence continues at coordinate 29,086,380 of NC_060198.1, read as the reverse complement.
TTAGCGATATGGAAGACCCGAAAAAACAGTATTCGGAGACAGGGGTCTGTGGATGTGCTGGGAATGCTGAAGGGAATGTTGGCAGTGAGACTGTTACGGATACCAGTATCCTGTGTGTGTATATCCTGTGTTCTTTTCTCTCCTTCTCCCCTCAAAGGTGACAATCATCACTCCCCAATCAGTCACCAGTCCAATCATCAATCAGAAGACACACCTCCTCCTGTTTCCTACCCTATCACAGTTCCTTTCACTTGGTTTAAAAACCATGTCAGTAGTTTGCTCTAGAGCTCAATCTCTCTGTAAATGTCATGTCTGTAGGTCTCTCTGTTTCACTCTCTCTTTATCTATTGAGCTATCTTTTGTTTGAGCACCTCCATAGCACTTTGTCATCACCTGTGAGTATTGTTTTTGGTTAGAGGTTTCCGTACACTCAATTAGTATTTGGTAGCATTGCCATTAAATTGTTTAACTTGGGTCAAACGTTTCGGGTAGCCTTCCACAAGCTTCCCACAATAAGTTGGGTGGAATTTTGGCCCATTCATCCTGACAGAGCTAGTGTAACTGAGTCAGGTTTCTAGGTCTCCTTGCTCACACACACCTTTTCAGTTCACAGCTTTGTGATGGCCACTCCAATAGTTTTTAAGCCATTTTGTCACAACTTTGGAAGTATGCTTGGTTGGGGTCATTGTCCATTTGGCAGACCCATTTTCGACCAAGCTTCCTTCCTTCCCTTCCTGACTGATGTCTTCAGATGTTGCTTCAATATATCCACATAATTTTCCTCCCTCATGAAGCCATCTATTTTGTGAAGTGCACCAGTCCCTCTTGCAGCAAAACTACCCCACAACATGATGCTGCCACCCTCTGGCTTCACAGTTGGGATGGTGTTCTTCGGCTTGCAAACCTCCTGTTTCGTCCAAACATAACGATGGTCATTATTGCCAAACAGTTATATCTTTGTTTCATCAGACCAGGAGACATTTCTCCAAAAAGTACAATCTTTGTCCCTATGTGCAGTTGCAAACCGTAGTCTGCCTTTTTTTATGGTGGTTTTGGAGCAGTGGCTTCTTCCTTGCTGAGCAGCCTTTCAGGTTATGTCGATATAGGACTCGTTTTACTGTGAATATAGATACCTTTGTATCTGTTTCCTCCAGCATCTTCACAAGGTCCTTTGCGGTTGTTCTGAGATTGATTTGCACATATCGCACCAAAGTACTTTCATCTCTAGGAGACAGAACGCGTCTCCTTCCTGAGCGGTATGGAGGCTGGATGCTCCCATGGTGTTTACACTTGTGTACTATTGTTTGTACAGATGAACGTGGTACCTTCAGGCATTTGGAAATTGCTCCCAAGGATGAACCTGACTTGTGGAGTTTTTTTTTCTGAAGTCTTGGCTGATTACTTTTAATTTTCCCATGATGTCAAGCAAAACGGTACTGAGTTTGAAGGTCGGCCATGCACAAAGTAGATGTCCTAACTGACTTGCCAAAACTAGTTTGTTAACAAGAAATTTGTGGAGTGGTTGAAAAATTAGTTTTCATGACTATATATATATATAGTTGAAGTCGGAAGTTTACATACACTTAGCCTGGAGTCATTAAAACTCGTTTTTCAACCACTCCACAAATGTCTTGTTAACAAACTATGCATATGCATACAGAAACATTCATCATATATACATACACACATATACATAATTTTTTTTGTGAATATACCTTTATTATTCCCTGCAAACCCTACCACCCTTCCCCCAATTGGAGTAAACTAATAAACAATAACACTTATGCTTCTACCTTCAGTTTATACATATTAATAACCTTCAGTGCATACATACACATTTTACATGCACAATCTTTCAATCGTTATATTTTGTTTGTTTTTAGTCCTTCCTCTATTTCTGATGTCCATCCAGTTAGATTTCTATTTGTAACTGTGCTATTTCACAAAATTTCTGAACCTATATACATTTTACAGATCCCGTATGTTTTACATTGTTTATCTTGTTATTAGTCCCACCCTTCAGCTCCGTTCAACACCTCCCATCTGTCTCTTAACACCATCCATATTGGATTTCTATTTGCCATATATTTTTCAACTGTGCTGTGATGCTGAACCTTTCTATTCTCATAGCTTCTGCAGATTGTAAATTAAAGAAACATTTTTGCAAAAATAATTATTATATTATTGATTGATTGACTATGACTTTTTAAATCACCCAGTATTGGTATCTGCAATGTTAATTCTAGGTAAATTTTGCAATTCTTCAGCCATTCCTGGACCTGTGACCAAAAACGAGCTACATATGGACAACACCAAAATAAATGATCTAATGACTCTGCCTCCTCACAGCAGAATCTGCAGAGCTGGGAAGATTGTATCCCCCACATATATAACATTCTATTGGTTGCAAGAATTGCAAGAATTATTTTGCAATTTATACGGCACAGCTGTCAATTTTTAGGTCCTAAATGAAATTGGTATGTGTTTTTATTTTGCACAATTTTCCTTAAAACCACCTATGGTCTTTAATGCCGGGCCCGACAGACAAGTTCATAGAAAATAAAAAAATCGACAGTAAGTTATGTTTAAAATATAGATTTGTTTGGGCTGGTTAGACTCAGTTTAACCAGCTATTATTATGAGCCGTCCTCCCCTCAGCAGCCTCCACTGCTGAAAATATATTTATTTCTGTGAAACGTATTGAAATTTCCCAGAATTTTGCAACCCTAGTCAAAATACTGCTGGCCCTCTGCTCCTCTGTGGTTAGATTGAGTCTAACCAGCCCAAACAAATCTACCCATCCATTAGCAATCTTAATAATCATGGCCTTCAATATAACACAATGTTATTTATCTTTATCTTTACTGGGATCCCATTAGCTGACGCCATGACGACCACTAATCTTCCTGGGCTCCATGAACACAAACATAATTTACAATTTATATAGAAAAACTGTACCGCAATTAATGGTAGTAGACAATACAAACATTTGACATGTAGACATTACAGACATCAGTGCTCGATTGGTCTGGTCAGGGTAGTTTGTTCAATTGCAGTTATGAAGTTATCATAGGTCAGGTAGCTCAGGGTAGATAAACTACCTCAGGGCATTATGCTGATTTACACCTTTTGATTCATTCATTCATCCTCTCCCCACATCTCCATCTTATTACCTGAGACAAATCATATTTTAGTAGTAGTCTAATCAGTCTCTGAATTACAGAAGGGTCAGATGTGTCCAATCCTGTCTGCTCTCTACTGCCGTCTGCATGGTGATTGGCTGCTCTGTCGCCACGGAGATGGTGTGGTGTTGTGTAAGTGGTGGAGACAGAGCTCTTTGGTAATCACATGACTGAGGTGTTCTCTGTTGGGTGCTTTAAATTTACACTGTTGCTTTCCAATTTCTTTCCAAGTGTTGTAAGATTCTGCTGGTTTCTCCTCTGATAGGTAAAGTAACTCGCTCACGGCTGGAGACACTAATACTAATACCAGCAATCTTCCGGACACCTTTTTACCTTTCCCATGGTGTAGTTTCTGTCAGAATGTTATCGTATGTTTTCGTGAGGAAGAATCGAGCTTGAGCTCCAGGTTGAATGGACAAACTAGACACATACGAATATATATCATATTTTATGTTTGTGTCATCCTGCTTAGTGAATCTGACAGCGTACTCGTAAGTATAGTAAGAATTACTAGCATCTTTGTGATTGGAGTAGAATGCAACCCACGAGTTATAGAAATCAGTCTTCCATTTGGTGAAGGTCTTTTTGATGAACAGGCGAGCGCAAGCATAGCTGCCTTTAGTGTAGAGCTGCAGACTGGCGTCATAACCCTCTATGCCAACAGGAACCTTCCTGTCTGCGTCATCATACCGAGGCCCGGTTATGAAGACATTTGACCCGTCCTTGGAGAGGAGCTTGACCTGTAGGCCGTGGTTAAGGTACTGGTTGCTGTCATAGGTTCCGTAGCTGCGCGTGCCAAGAGGGAGAGAGAAGAGATTATTTCCATTGTTATTAAAGAGTGCCAGCATCACCCCCACATCCAGTAGGCTGTCCGGGACATTAGCCCATCCGAGCCGGGCGTACCCACTTTCTGTGGATTTCACCTGGATCACAACAGCATAGCACTCTGTGTGGTGGTCATTCACCACTGCCTCTTTCATTATAGCAGTGGACTCATTCAGAGTCATTCTGTCTGCTTCTTCAACCTTGTATGTGCTACTAGAGGCATAGCAGTTCTGTGTGAATGACATGGAGTGTACGTCATAGCCGGCAGCGTACAGAAATGCCTGCACACTGTCCACCCTGTTATGGATGACGGTCCTGATCTCCCGCAGGAGGGCGGGGCTGATTTGGTAGGTGTTATGGGGATCATACTCACTGCTATGGGGGTCATACTCACTGCTTCTTCGATAGTGCTGTGTTATGTAGACTGCCTCTAACAGTGGCCAGTTGGGGCTTGTTCTGACAACTAACCTGTCCATGTTCCTCTCTAAGTTTCCTGGGGTAAGGTAGTAGTTGCGAGTGACATAAGGATAGAGTGGGTATGCTGTTGGTGTGTTGATATTCCCGACTGCGTAGTAACCCTGTCTGTTCTGATCTGGCAGTGGTGGAAAAAGTTCTTCATAGTTACTGAAGTAATGGAAGCCCCAGTCTCCCCTTTCTGGCGAGAACGTTGGTATGAGTACATTGTTGTTATCGACGTATAGGCCGCTAGAGACAAAGTGTAGCAGCATTAGGCCATGACGAGGGAATCTGTGTCCAAACTCGATGTTCCTGAGGTCATTTATTGAGTGAAGGACAGGTATGACTGCAGACACTAAGACCAGTGGTAGCAACAAGAAGAAGATGCAAAGCAAGGCTTTTCTCTCCATGGTAATCCTGTGAGAGCGAGAGAGAGAGACAGACAGTATGATAGCAGGAGTACCTCAAGTCTTTAAAATGGATGGATTGATTGCATTTGGAATTGATTGATTGCAACGGCGAAGGTGCATAAAGATGGAGGAATTCAGATATGATGTTTTTAGCACCACTCACAGACCCACAAACCACTGCGCACAAAATGGTTCAATGTGTCAATAAATCGACTTTCCCCATTTGTTCAAATTGCCGCCGTCTTGGATCTAGGATTAGGATCATGTATACTGTGCTGAAGCTGATACCAAAAATAGTAACGCAGAGCAATTGTCATAAAAAAATATTGACAAAAATGTGAAGGGTGTACTCAATTTTGTGTTTTTTTTTGTGTGTATATATAATTGATATATTTTTGCTACTGTAGGTTAAATATCTTCTCTGAATTAAGATTCAAAGTGCTCAATCGCTGTTAGGAATTTTGCAGTACAATTCCTAATCGCACGCATAATACAAGCGAGAATTTAGCAGAAAAGGGAACATCTCATTGTAATCAGATAGACCAGATCTAAGATCATAAACACTGTTAAATATTTTACAATTCCCAACTGCACACAAATATGAGTTTAAGAGAAAAAGTATCTATGCATTAGTAAATTCTTCTCTTACCGTGTTCCTGGTGAACCGTCCTCTGATCTAGTGAACACTGAACCACCTCACCTCCTTTTACAGCCCGGCAGAAGACTGACGTCTCCAGAGAAGGAAATGAGTCACACATTCACTCACTAACCTGGCAGACTGCTCAGGTATGTTCGTGTATACAGCCAAGTTATAACCAGTTATAACATGCTGCTAGCAGGTTCACCTTTTTTTTACACTTGAGCAGTGTTAAAAATGTTGCGTTCCCCTGCTCAGACGTTGCATGTATCAAGAGACGGTTCTGTGCCACGTCATCAACGTTGCCATCGGCACCAGATTGCTATGACATTTGTGGTTAGCTGATATGTAAAATATCAGGCATGCATCAGCAATGCTTGAGCGCAAAGCCACGGTATCAGAGTGGTCACGAGACTCACTATTTCACTTTCAAATGTATGCTAAGCAAAAACCATTGTTAAACAAACATATAGGCAGAAGTCTACTTTTAACAATTGCCACCGAAAATTTCACTAAAACACATTTAGTAGATGAACAGCACAGATGTCAAGTTTGTTAACAGAATGACAGTAAAATCTCCCTCCTTTTTTATGTGACCAGGTTTCCCCAGAATTCTGTTTCTATATCTACTCTGAATTAATATTCAAAGATGTCTGCAGAAACAACGATGTGTCAGCTATGACACAACTCCTTGAGTTTGAAAAAAAGCCATTTTGGTTGTTGAACTACAGGAAGTTTAGTGGATCAACACCCGGTAACAGATTGATGGTAACAGAGTGACATTGTGAGTCCTTGATCTGTACTATCCAGAAATGCATCATTATTCTTGTCATTATCTTCATGGTGATGTATCCTAAATAGGTACACAAACGGTAGAAACATTTAATATTGTCCTTTGCATGTTTGGGTATTATTCTACACATTGGCTATTATTCCCCAAACAAGACCACATTTTGTGGTACAGTAGATCATTGTAGAGTACAGTACAGTACAGTACAGTAGAGTAGAGTGCAGTACAGAAGAGTATAGTAGAGTATAGTATAGTACAGCAAGGTAAAGAAAAGTACAGTAGAATACAGTATAGTCCAGTAAAAAAGAGTATATTACATTATATTGTACTTTACTCTACGGTACTGAACTTTACTCTACTGTTCTGAACTATACTCTACTTGAATTTACTGTACTCTAAGGTACTGTGTAGTGTTTTCTACTGCAACTGTGGTTTGTGACTACTATGATTTCCCATTGTGGCCAATTGAATTGAATTCATTCTGTTACAGATTTTTCGGTCACTCTGTTACTCAGCTGCATGTGTAAAGGGGTCAGAGAGAGTTGAGAGAAAGTTAAGATGAATCACTAATGAACTTAGTTGCAACATTACAAGATAATCAGTCATATGGACACTGAAACACATTGAAACATCATTTTACTGTAATAGAGGAGAAGTTAATCTTTCTAACGATAGGAGTATCAATGAACACTGATTCTGTTCTAGTCTGTGTTTTATAAATGATCAATTAGCATAAAACACAACATCTGAACAAGGTGGACAAGCTGTCATGCTGTTCAAACAGTTGGAGACGGACAGAAGGGTGTGTTCTTCCTGGTTAGCTAGCAAAAAGGTCCAAGTTGGCTAAACTTGAAATAAGAAGATTAGCTGGCTACTCACTAGCACGTAGGCTTGTGCTTGAGTGATTGTTTGCGAGACGTGTACATTTTCTATAATGCCTGCTACATGAAGTTAGTTATTCTTAGTGAATGTGCATTATGCATGGTTCTGGTTATATTTGTAACAAAAAGGTTATTTTCATAGACAGACTTGAAAGCCAGATGAGTGATTATTGCAAAAAAAGTATGTTAAACTATTTGTATAAAATAACAATATTATTAGTGTCTTATGGTTTTGGAAGGCTTATATTTAGCCTAGGTATTTAGCCTAGGACATACTATGATCCATAATGTCTGAGAGAGATATGCCACACAGCTGCACTCTTAGAAAAAAGGTGACACGTTTTGATCGCTTAATCACTTCATAAATAAAATTGATATCAGTAAAAACACTAACTAATTGGTAGGTCTACCTTGTTACTTTCATCTTCCCTCATGAGGGAGAGATGAGAAAATATTGTAAAGATATGTGGATGTTTGGTAACGGAATGACCAAACACTAGGCAATACTTTTAAACTTACAGAAGGCAAAACATTTCTGAAAACTATTCATGTTGATATTAGCTGGCAGGGGCCTTTACTTTAACATGACTGTGTTTTGATGTATTTCTAATACCTTTTAAGACTTTCTAGCAGACGTTTTTGAGGCCCCTTTTCCATTTGTTTGAGCAGAAATCAAAGCCTTTGATTATTCCACATTTTTAGGGTGTAAAATGGTTGAAAAATGTATGCCTTAATTTCCCCAAAATATAGACTCAGCTTTCATTTGACACTCAATGTTATATGCTCCTATAAACTTCAAATGTTGGTGCTTATGTGTCCTTTTACATGGGAATTACCCTGAGCAGGGGAACAAGACCAAGCTGTCTTCCCAGAGTAGCTAGCATTAGCTAGCTAAGTGAACATCTAACTATGTTTGACACCACTCAAGATAATAAGTACATTTCTCAACAGATTTCTTTGTGTGGAGATTCACTGGAACAGCTTATGATGCAACACTAACTGTCACGTTCTGTCCATCGTTCGTATGTGTTTTCCTTGTTTTAGTGTTGGTCGGGACGTGAGCTGGGTGGGCATTCTATGTTGTGTGTCTGGGTTGTCTATTTCTATGTTTGGCCTGATATGGTTCTCAATCTGAGGCAGGTGTTAGTCATTGTCTGATTGGGAACCATATTTAGGTAGCCTGTTTTGTGTTGGGTTTTGTGGGTGATTGTTCCTGTCTCTGTGTTTGCACCAGATAGGACTGTTTAGGTTTTCACTTTTCTTGTTTTGTTTAGTCTGTTCATGTATAGTCGTCTTTATTAAAAACATGAATAACCACCACGCTGCATTTTGGTCCGCCTCTCTTTCACCAGAAGAAAACCGTTACACTAACAATGAAAACGTTTCCAACTTACCGCCTTCAAACAGGTGCAGCTTATTTCACAACACCATGATTGTGACAGCTTCCCACATGAAGCAATAGCACAAACAGGTCCATCTGGATTGAGGTTGGCACAAGGCTACTGGGTAACTTGAAGAAGATAAATACTTTATTTTCCATTTTCTTTGCGAAATGTGATTTTGCTTTCAACCCAACTCCATTGGAGGACAGTGGAAGTTGATAAAACGTCTTCTTCATTTTTAAAATGAAAGCCAACATCTTTCGGCCCTTTGCGTTCGCCAACCCCATTGAGACGCAAAACCCAACTTTACCCCTCCCTTTCTTCTTCTCTTGAATCACCTAGCTGTCATCCTTGCTGTTTGAGACTGAAATCGAAGCACACTCTGCTTGTAATGCATTCACTTTAGAAATATGTCCAACATAGCGTTTCATGTGAATGCATCTTTGCTTGTTCCCCAGAATGGGACAGGGTGGGGTAACCTCTGAGGTGGTTAGCTGGGGTTATGTTTGGGTATGTGTTCTCTTCACCTCTGGTAATTGGTTAGAGATGGACTCCATGAAACATTTAAGATCGGCTGCATGTGTAAAATGGTCAGAGAAAGTTGAGAGTTTAGATGAATCACTAATGAACTTAGTTGCCACATCTGAGTGGGATAGAACCTGATTCATTACATCAATTTTCAACATGGAGGTTAGCCTATATCCCCACAAAGCAGGAATGTGTTGGCTGCTGAATCAAGAAGAAAATGGGTAACTTTTAAAAAGAAAGAACCAATCAGATACAAATCTCAGAGAGAGAGAGAGAGAGAGAGGTTGTTCTGGGAAGCGGTATGAGGAAATGGTCCTGAGTCTCGTCATTCTCCCTCAGTTTGACAGACCCCCACCTCCCTCTTCTGTTCTTCTCCCATCACTTCTGCTTTTCATTCCCACCAAATGAGAGCAAAATGGTTGGTCCAGACTACAAAGCAGCCATGGCAGGCCCTTTCTCCCTGCGCTTCTCCCAGCCTTCCTCCCGTGCAATGCTAAACGCTGACTTTCACTGTAAACAGAGATTCCATCAACAAGGATCTCTGCTCTACCTTCCACATTTCAATAATCCCTACATCTCTGTCCCCTGTGGTTTACTACCACATTCTTAGAAAAAAGGTTTCCAAAAGGGTTACTCGGCTGTCCCCATAAGAGAACCCTTTTCAGTTTCAGGTAGAACCCTTTTGGGTTCCATGTAGAACCATCTGTGGGAAGGGATCTTTATATAACCCGAAAGGGGTCTACTTGGAACCAAAAGCTTCTACCTGGAATACGTTAACGAATTAATTTGATGAATTCAAATGTATTTTTTAGCGCGATATTCCAAATGCCTGTATCAAAAGAATCAAGGATTTTTTTGTTGTTTTTATGAGCGTTTAGGTCCTCTTGTTCTCACGTTGTCTTTTTGGTCTCGTCTCCTTCACTCCCTTTGTGCTGTAAAGCATCTTCTTCCCATTAAAACACACACTAAGCCCCTCCCCCTGCCACTCACAACAACAAAGTTGAGAGATCACTTCTTCCTCTCTGACAAGCGGTTTCAACTCGCTATTTGCATTTGAGGTTTGGTCCAACAGAATCAGTCATATGGACACTGAAACACATTGAGACATTATTTTACTGTAATAGAGGAGAAGTTAACCTTTCTAACGATACCCTTTTTATGTCTCAACTCCTCAAATTGTGCGCAAAGCAGACTACTAAACCAGAAGTATCAATGAACACTGATTCTGCTCTAGTCTGTGTTTTATAAATGATCAATTAGCATAAAACACAGTTCTACAAGGAATTGGCAACACGTTCTCAGTCTGTAGACCACTTTATTTCAACATCTGAACAAGGTGGACAGGCTAGTATGCTGTTCAAACAGTTGGAGACAGACAGAAGGTTGTGTTCTTCCTGGTTCGTTGGCAAAAAGGTCCAAGTTGGCTAAACTTGAAATAAGAAGATTAGCTGGCTACTCACTAGCACGTAGGCTTGTGCTTGAGCGATTGTTTACGAGACCTGTGTACATTTTCTATAATGCCTGCTACATGAAGTTAGTTATTCTTAGTGAATGTGCATTATGCATGGTTCTGGTTATATTTGTAACAAAAAGGTTATTTTCATAGACAGACTTGAAAGCCAGATCAGTGATTATTGCAAAAATAAAGTATGTTAAACTATTTGTATAACATAATGACATTATTAGTGTGTCTTAAGGTTGTGGAAGGCTTATATTTAGCCTAGGTATTTAGCCTAGGTATTTAGCCTAGGACATACTAAGATCCATAATGTCTGAGAGAGATATGCCACACAACTACACTCTTAGTAAAAAGGTGCAATCGAGAACCTAAAATGGTTCTTTGCCTGCCCCATATGAGAACCCTTCGAGGAAATCTTTTTGGTTCCAGTGTAGGGCTGGGGGATATGACCTAAAAATGATGTCTTGAATTTTTCAAACTTATGGCCAGATTCAGAATATATATCTCGATTAAAAAAAAAAAAAAGTTCTCTAAATAAGCTTTGTTCTGCAATTTATGGTCAAATACACTGCATTTCTAAAAGTCAGTAATAATCTAATGAAATGAGGGCTTGTTTGTGAGAGCGAGAATGTGTGCGTGTGGGTTGTGCCTCTTCATGTGAACATAAGTCTCTGCTGGACAGAAGTATGTTCAGTGCTGTGACCTTGTGGCACGCAAGTCAATTCATTTCTCATCTTCTCCACCAGGAATTTCCCTTTCCACAAGGAATCCTATTCATATCTTACTACTGTAATATATTAACGAGTACTAACCAGCAAATAGCATTTGATCTAGACTAGAGGAACTACATATTCACTTCAATTATCCAGTCGGCTATAGTATAATGGGAGGATTTTTTTCTAAATGGATTCTAAATAATATACATTTAACATAGATGAAGCCTCATGGCAATAGCCACAAAACACCTAAATGTCGTTTCCATGATAGCCATATGACCGATGATGACACATTAATGCTGCACGTTCATTCCATGGTTGCCTGGGCGGAGCAATAAAGCATTCCAGAGTGGTGTGTGAAAGGGTCAGGACTTCACCGCACTCCAGTAGCATCAAATCACATTGTATTTGTCACATACACATGGTTAGCAGATGTTAATGCGAGTGTAGCGAAATGCTTGTGCTTCTAGTTCCGACAATGCAGTAATAACCAACAAGTAATCTAACTAACAATTCCAAAACTACTGTCTTATACACAGTGTAAGGGGATAAAGAATATGTACATAAAGATATATGAATGAGTGATGGTACAGAGCAGCATAGGCAAGATACAGTAGATGGTGTCGAGTACAGTATATACATATGAGATGAGTATGTAAACAAAGTGGCATAGTTAAAGTGGCTAGTGATACATGTATTACGTAAGGATGCAGTCGATGATATAGAGTACAGTATATACGTATGCATATGAGATTAGTAATGTAGGGTATGTAACATTATATAAGGTAGCATTGTTTAAAGTGGCTAGTGATATATTTACATCATTTCCCATCAATTCCCATTATTAAAGTGGCTGGGAGTTGAGTCAGTGTCAGTGTCAGTGTGTTGGCAGCAGCCACTCAATGTTAGTGGTGGCTGTTTAACAGTCTGATGGCCTTGAGATAGAAGCTGTTTTTCAGTCTCTCGGTCCCAGCTTTGATGCACCTGTACTGACCTCGCCTTCTGGATGATAGCGGGGTGAACAGGCAGTGGCTCGGGTGGTTGTTGTCCTTGATGATCTCAATGGCCTTCCTGTAACATCGGGTGGTGTAGGTGTCCTGGAGGGCAGGTAGTTTGCCCCCGGTGATGCGTTGTGCAGACCTCACCCTCTGGAGAGACTTACGGTTGTGGGCGGAGCAGTTGCCGTAACAGGCGGTGATACAGCCTGCCAGGATGCTCTCGATTGTGCATCTGTAGAAGTTTGTGAGTGCTTTTGGTGACAAGCCGAATTTCTTAAGCCTCCTGAGGTTGAAGAGGCGCTGCTGCGCCTCCTGAGGTTGAAGAGGCGCTGCTGCGCCTTCTTCACGATGCTGTCTGTGTGAGTGGACCAATTCAGTTTGTCTGTGATGTGTATGCCGAGGAACTTAAAAAACTTGCTACCCTCTCCACTACTGTTCCATCGATGTGGATAGGGGGGTGTTCCCTCTGCTGTTTCCTGAAGTCCACACTCATCTCCTTAGTTTTGTTGACGTTGAGTGTGAGGTTATTTTCCTGACACCACACTCCGAGGGCCCTCACCTCCTCCCTGTAGGCCGTCTCATAGTTGTTGGTAATCAAGCCTACCACTGTTGTGTCGTCCGCAAACTTGATGATTGAGTTGGAGGCGTGCGTGGCCACGCAGTCGTGGGTGAACAGGGAGTACAGGAGAGGGCTCAGAACGCACCCTTGTGGGGCCCCAGTGTTGAGGATCAGCGGGGTGGAGATGTTGTTGCCTACCCTCACCACCTGGGGGTGGCCCGTCAGGAAGTCCAGTACCCAGTTGCACAGGGCGGGGTCGAGACCCAGGGTCGAGCTTGATGACGAGCTTGGAGGGTACTATGGTGTTAGGGCTGTAGGAGAGAGAGAGAGGCCTTATGTCTTCTGACTCCTCAGTTTAAAGCACTAATGGGAAAGAGAGGACTTTAAACAGCCCAAGGCATTAGCTGCTTGGCCCACGACTCAGAGTCAACAAAGATACAGACTGGCTACAACTTCTGTAGCTGTGTGTGTGTGTGTGTCACAAGGTGGATAGTGACAGGTTCTAAGTAGTTGCCACATCTGAGTGGGATAGAACCTGATTGATATAATGCATTTTCAACATGGAGGTTAGCCTATATACCCACAAAACAGGAATGTGTTGGCTGCTGAATCAAGAAGGAAATGGGGAACTTTTAAAAGAATGAACCAATGAGAGAGAGAGGTTGTTCTGGGAAGCAGTATGAGGAAATGGTCATGAGTCTCATCATTCTCCCTCAGTTTGACAGACCCCCACCTCCCTCTTCTGTTCTTCTCCCATCACTTCTGCTTTTCATTACTACCAAATGAGAGCGAAATGGTTAGTCCAGAATACAAAGCAGCCATGGCAGGCCGTCATGCTGTTCAAACAGTTGGAGCCAGACAGAAGGGTGTGTTCTTCCCTGTCAGGTTCTATGTTGAGCAGGCCGAGTGATGCAGAGGCAGTCAACAAAGTGACAGTTTAACACATTTCTTTTAAGGCATGGTTTTCATCACGGTTCCAGCACACTTCCTTGTTTCAATTCAATTACATTTCTTTGTCTCCATATTTCATTGACATGAATACATTTTTTGGGTTACAATTTTCTTTAAATGCCGAGTTAGAACCAACATAGATACATACAAAGGGGCACAGGACACTAGCCCAACAGGTGTCCATCTTTTTTACAGCACCTACTCCACCAGCCATGTGCTCTCTCACTGAACGCATCAGCCATAAGCTCTCCGCCATGCCTCCGGACTGCATTATTTCCTGTAGGTGGGTGGTATAAATGCATTCAGCTCAAATCACATGACCAGTCAATTAGCCAATAGAAATTATTGTTTCTGATTACATGCAAATGAGTCACACCTGTCGTGTGTGTGTGTGTGTGTGTGTGTGTGTGTGTGGAGTCTTGTTCTCTCTCAAGGTCTTGCTTTAATCATCATCATCTGTCAATCTCTTAGGCTCTAATTGGGTATTGGTGTGTTTACCACTTTATCAAGATGCTATTGTGTATTCAGCCTGTGTGGAGATCGCAATAGAAAGTCATCCTTAGACCGTAGCCTATAGTTTGTTCACATTGAAGAAAAGACTGTTCAGATGCCAGTGACAGTGAGTGGGAGATAGTGGGCGGACTACAGTGTGTGTCTGTTAATGGCAGTGAGAGGAAAGCAATCAGCATAGAGAGTTATGGGAGAGGGAGTTATCATATTATATGAAGAGAAGATACACAACTAGAGATGCATATAAAGGTTATAATGAACCAGGGTGTATGTGTGTGTGTGTGTGTGTGTGTGTGTATGTTATTGGCAGCTCATTTGTGTTATAGAGAGTGACTGGGGGTTTTCCAGGGCTGTTTCTTTGCAGGGAAGGCCCCTGATGTTTGACCTTGGTCAATAACACTCCTCTGGAGGAGGGAGTAGGGGGGTGTAGAGGTCCGCTTTGCCCGAACACAGAGCTCAGTGTGAATGCTGTAATGGCTGGGAAACATGTTCCCTCTACCGCCCATAATGAGCACCGTTTACACACAGGCACTCACACACGCATGCACACACAACCACGCGAACTCACACAAACGTACGCACACACACGCACACACACACACAGAGGGTGAAAATGCACCTCCACATCCCTCTCCCTCCTCCCACTTCCTCTTACCTCCCCCAGTTACTAGGAAACCAGAAGCACGTGATCTCGCCAGTGTTGTTGTGGATGCTGAGAGGTTGAAGTGGGGTGGGGATAGGCAGTAAAGGGGAATGTGGAGACAAGAAGCCGGATTCAACCAGCTCTTGTGAAATAAAGCTGTGGAACGAAACATCGGTGCTGCTTATTACACTGGCAACGCGACGGCAATACCACTGCACTCACTCACACCCTGCACCGGCCAATTACTGTTGATGTCGGAAATGTACATACACTTAGGTCATTACAACTCGTTTTTCAAAAGCTCCACAAATGTCTTGTTAACAAACTATAGTTTTGGCAAGTCGGTTAGGACATCTACTTTGTGCATGACACAAGTAATTTTTTCAATAATTGTTTACAGACATATTCTTTCACTTATAATTCACTGTATCACAATTCCAGGGTGTCAGAAGTTTACATACACTACGTTGACTGTGCCTTTAAACCGCTTGGAAAATTCCAGAAAAGGATTTCATGACTTTAGAAGTTTCTGATAGGCCAATTGACATCGTTTGAGTCAATTGGAGGTGTACCTGTGGATGTATTTCAAGGCCTACCTTCAAACTCAGTGCCTCTTTGCTTGACATCATGGGAAAAGAAATTGTAGACCTCCACAAGTCTGGTTCATCCTTGGGAGCAATTTCCAAAAACCTGAAGTTACCACGTTCATCTGTACAAACAATAGTACGCAAGTATAAACACCATGGGACCACGCAGCCGTCGTACCGCTCAGGAAGGAGAAGCGTTTTGTCTCCTAGAGATGAACGTACTTTGGTGCGAAAAGTGCAAATCAATCCCAGAACAACAGCAAAGGACCTTGTGAAGATGCTGGAAGAAACAGGAACAAAAGTATCTATATCCACAGTAAAACAAGTCCAATATAGACATAACCTGAAAGGACGCTCAGCAAGGAGGAAGCCACTGCTCCAAAACCACCATAATAAAAGCCAGACTACGGTTTGCAACTGCACATGGGGACAAAGATGGTACTTTTTGGAGAAATGACCTCTGGTCTGATGAAACAAAAATAGAACTGTTTGGCCATAATGACCATCACTACGTTTGGAGGAAAAAGGAGGAAGCTTGCAAGCCGAAGAACACCATCACAACCGTGAAGCACGGGGGTGGCAGCATCATGTTGTGGGGAGGGACTGGTGCACTTCAAAAGATAGATGGTTCATGAGGAAGTAAAATTATGTGGCTATATTGAATCAACATCTCAAGACATCAGTCAGGAAGTTAAAGCTTAGTTGCAAATGGTTCTTCCAAATGGACAATGACCCCAAGCATATTTCCAAAGTTCTGGCAAAATGTCTTTAGGACAACAAAGTCAAGGTATTGGAGTGGCCATCACAACGCCTGACTTCAATCCCATAGAAAATGCATGGGCAGAACTGAAAAAGCGTGTGCGAGCAAGGAGGCCTACAAACCTGACTCAGTTACACCAGCTCTGTCAGGAGGAATTGGCCAAAATTCACCCAACTTATTGTGGGAAGCTTGTGGAAGGCTACCCAAAACGTTTGACCCAAATTAAACAATCTGAAGACAATGCTACCAAATACTAATTGAGTGTATGTAAACTTCTGACCCACTGGGAATGTGATGAAAGAAATAAAAGCTGAACTAAATCATTCTCTATACTATTATTCTGACATTTCACATTCTTAAAATAAAGTGGTGATCCTAACTGACCTAAGACAGGAACTTTTTACTAGGATTAAATGTCAGGAATAGTGTAAAACTGAGTTTAAATGTATTTGGCTAAGGTGTATGTGAACTTCCGACTTCAACTGTATAAGAGCCATTGCAGAGGGAGGGCATCGTACAGAGAGAGAGTGAGTGAGTGTCAAACACATGGCATGTTTTTGTGTTTGTTTGAAGAGTCCATTGCTCCCTCAAAAGGCTTTTAAGCTCTCTGTTTCTAGCACAGTGAATGTATCAGTTTCCTCTGTTTACCGAGACAGACTTCCGAGCAACAGCTCAGGTCGTTCTGCGTGCGTTTCCATCCCCGTCGGCAACACATCAACCACAGATCCACCAACACCTGTTTGAAAAACTAACTGGAGCAGCTCTGACCTTCTGACCCCTTCTCTGTGTCGCCAGGATGGAAACCGGTGTGTGTGTGTGTGTGTGTGCGTGCGCATGTGTGTGTCGGCAAAAGGATGAGTCCCCCTTCTAGATGGCAGTGCCACGCTCCCCTCCTGTAGACCGACAACAATGGCAGCAGGGCTGTAATGAAAGGCTAGCGCCCAATCAGTGTTGACAGCGAGAGGGGCACATCGACCACGGCTTTGCTCCGCTCCCCCTGCTGCCAAACAGATGCCCCAGAGATGGTATCTACTTTGAATGAGACAGAGGGTCAGTGTTGGGTATTGTATTAGGATCCCCATTAGCTGTTGCAAAAGCATCTACTCTTCCTGGGGTCCACACAATACATGAAACATGACATAATACAGAACATTAATAGTCAAGAACAGCTCAAGGACAGAACGACATCAATTCAAAAAAGGATCAATCACGAGGCTGCGTTTGTGTTTATTGTTCAACACACACATACACGCAAGCAGACGCTCAGATGCTCAGGCGGACTCACTCACTCACTCACACTCACTCACTCACTCACTCACTCACTCACTCACTCACTCACTCACTCACCACTCACTCACTCACTCAGACTACACACACACCCCTCCAGAGGGCTGGCCTGCCCTACTTCAGTCGAACCCCTGTCCAGATTATAATACAGGTAGAATGTGTGCATCAGCTCTAAACCTGGGTAACGGCGTAAATCACTAGTTTTTCTCCACTCACGACTCTGCTGACACCGACCCCAGGAATGGAGCGTCAGCTATAAACCTGGGTAACGGCGTAAATCACTAGTTCTTCTCCACTCAGGACTCTGCTGACACCGACCCCAGGAATCGAGCGTCAGATATTCATACAGCCCCAGGATTATTGCTGTGGTCTCTGCGCTCCCAGGGCTCCGCTTGTATGTTACCGCTTTCATTAAGAACATTCTGCTTCCCTGCCAAATACCAGGGAGGAGTTGGCTGCATGTCGCTGTGGACCTCTCCTGATTGGTTTATGTCTTTCCTGACGCTGCCTTACCAAAACAAATGAAATGTAAAAAAAAAAACGACTTTGTTCGTGTGCTTTCCCCCTCTGTGATATGATACAGGCAGCTGGAGAACAGTAAAACACTGGTAGTAGCAGTGCAATAAAACCCAGAGCGTGTCTGGATGCAGAAGACAGAGGCACTAATTAGCAGTCATTATTATTCCCTCATCACATTGGCACTTTTTTTCTGCCATGGTGACACAAACACACAACTCACCGGCTCGCCAGCTACGGATGTTACGTACTCAGACAGAGACACACAAACACTTTCTTGAGTCTAACATGGCTTCACTTATTTGTTTGTGTACTTCAAAAGCATTTTGGTTCGAGTCAGTTGTCATCGACCCATTAGACTAAAAGCCTATAGACACAGCCCAGACCCAAGCAGTAGTCTCACACACACACACACACACACACACACACACACACACACACACACACACACACACACACACACACACACACACACACACACACACACACACACACACACACACACACACACACACACACACACCTGACCAACTAGGTTGAAGCCCCATGGTTCCTAAAGACAATGTTTGACCTGCAAGTCTTCAGGTCTCAGGCATCATTACTCATCACATGAGAGCGGTTCACTGAACCACCTTGGTTACACACTTGAAACACATAAGAGATAGTGACCATGTATTTTCATTAGTTGTCTGTTCGTGTGCGTTTGGTGTAGGAGCGCATTAACCACAAGCAGTTGCAGGCAGCTCAACATGCGAACAGAGCTGTACTGTGGAAAAATGGTTGTTCCCCCTACAAGCCAGGAGGTGACTCAAATGTAAAGGTGTGTTTGTGAATCGACTCTGTGTGTCCACCTCTACCTGTCAGTATGTTATGTTTACCTACATACTGTACCTGTGTCTTCTTTAGCAGTGTGTCCCCCTCAGAGCCCTCCTGCTGTGTGTGTGTCCATCAGAGCCCTCCTGCTGTGTGTGTGTCCCTCAGAGCCCTCCTGCTGTGTGTGTGTCCCTCAGAGCCCTCCGGCTGTGTGTGTGTCCCTCAGAGCCCTCCTGATGTGTGTGTGTCCCTCAGAGCCCTCCTGATGTGTGTGTGTCCCTCAGAGCCCTCCTGATGTGTGTGTGTCCCTCAGAGCCCTCCTGCTGTGTGTGTGTCCCTCAGAGCCCTCCTGCTGTGTGTGTGTCCCTCAGAGCCCTCCTGCTGTGTGTGTGTCCCTCAGAGCCCTCCTGATGTGTGTGTGTCCCTCAGAGCCCTCCGGCTGTGTGTGTGTCCCTCAGAGCCCTCCTGATGTGTGTGTGTCCCAGAGACCCTCCGGCTGTGTGTGTGTCCCTCAGAGCCCTCCTGATGTGTGTGTGTCCTAGAGACCCTCCTGCTGTGTATGTGTCCCTCAGAGCCCTCCTGCTGTGTATGTGTCCCTCAGAGCCCTCCTGCTGTGTGTGTGTGTCCCTCAGAGCCCTCCTGCTGTGTGTGTGTGTCAATCAGAGACCTCTTGCTGTGCGTGTGTCCCTCAGAGCCCTCCTGCTATGGATATGTATGTGTCCCTCAGAGCCCTCCTGCTATATATATGTATGTGTCCCTCAGAGCCCTCCTGCTATATATATGTATGTGTCCCTCAGAGCCCTCCTGCTATATATATGTATGTGTCCCTCAGAGCCCTCCTGCTATATATATGTATGTGTCCCTCAGAGCCCTCCTGCTATATATATGTATGTGTCTCTCAGAGCCCTCCTGCTATATATATGTATGTGTCCCTCAGAGCCCTCCTGCTATATATATGTATGTGTCCCTCAGAGCCCTCCTGCTATATATATGTATGTGTCCCTCAGAGCCCTCCTGCTGTGTATATGTACTGCATGTGTCCCTCAGAGCCCTCCTGCTATGTATATGTATGTGTCCCTCAGAGCCCTCCTGCTGTGTATATGTACTGCATGTGTCCCTCAGAGCCCTCCTGCTATGTATATGTATGTGTCCCTCAGAGCCCTCCTGCTATGTATATGTATGTGTCCCTCAGAGCCCTCCTGCTATATATATGTATGTGTCCCTCAGAGCCCTCCTGCTATATATATGTGTGTGTCCCTCATAGCCCTCCTGCTATGTATATGTGTGTGTCCCTCAGAGCCCTCCTGCTATATATATGTATGTGTCCCTCAGAGCCCTCCTGCTATATATATGTATGTGTCCCTCAGAGCCCTCCTGCTATGTATATGTGTGTGTCCCTCATAGCCCTCCTGCTATGTATATGTGTGTGTCCCTCAGAGCCCTCCTGCTATATATATGTATGTGTCCCTCAGAGCCCTCCTGCTATGTATATGTATGTGTCCCTCAGAGCCCTCCTGCTATGTATATGTATGTGTCCCTCAGAGCCCTCCTGCTATATATATGTATGTGTCCCTCAGAGCCCTCCTGCTATATATATGTATGTGTCCCTCAGAGCCCTCCTGCTATGTATATGTGTGTGTCCCTCAGAGCCCTCCTGCTATGTATATGTATGTGTCCCTCAGAGCCCTCCTGCTATATATATGTATGTGTCCCTCAGAGCCCTCCTGCTATATATATGTATGTGTCCCTCAGAGCCCTCCTGCTATGTATATGTATGTGTCCCTCAGAGCCCTCCTGCTATGTATATGTATGTGTCCCTCAGAGCCCTCCTGCTATATATATGTATGTGTCCCTCAGAGCCCTCCTGCTATATATATGTATGTGTCCCTCAGAGCCCTCCTGCTATGTATATGTGTGTGTCCCTCAGAGCCCTCCTGCTATGTATATGTATGTGTCCCTCAGAGCCCTCCTGCTATATATATGTATGTGTCCCTCAGAGCCCTCCTGCTATGTATATGTACTGCATGTGTCCCTCAGAGCCCTCCTGCTATATATATGTATGTGTCCCTCAGAGCCCTCCTGCTATGTATATGTATGTGTCCCTCAGAGCCCTCCTGCTATATATATGTGTGTGTCCCTCATAGCCCTCCTGCTATGTATATGTATGTGTCCCTCAGAGCCCTCCTGCTATGTATATGTATGTGTCCCTCAGAGCCCTCCTGCTATATATATGTATGTGTCCCTCAGAGCCCTCCTGCTATATATATGTATGTGTCCCTCAGAGCCCTCCTGCTATATATATGTATGTGTCCCTCAGAGCCCTCCTGCTATGTATATGTACTGCATGTGTCCCTCAGAGCCCTCCTGCTATGTATATGTACTGCATGTGTCCCTCAGAGCCCTCCTGCTGTGTATATGTACTGCATGTGTCCCTCAGAGCCCTCCTGCTGTGTGTGTGTCTCTCAGAGCCTTCCTGCTATGTATATGTACTGTATGTGTCCCTCAGAGCCCTCCTGCTATGTATATGTACTGCATGTGTCCCTCAGAGCCCTCCTGCTGTGTGTGTCCCTCATAGCCCTCCTGCTGTGTATATGTACTGCATGTGTCCCTCAGAGCCCTCCTGCTATGTATATGTACTGCATGTGTCCCTCAGAGCCCTCCTGCTGTGTATATGTACTGCATGTGTCCCTCAGAGCCCTCCTGCTGTGTGTGTGTCTCTCAGAGCCTTCCTGCTATGTATATGTACTGTATGTGTCCCTCAGAGCCCTCCTGCTATGTATATGTACTGCATGTGTCCCTCAGAGCCCTCCTGCTGTGTGTGTCCCTCATAGCCCTCCTGCTGTGTATATGTACTGTATGTGTCCCTCAGAGCCCTCCTGCTGTGTATATGTATGTGTCCCTCAGAGCCCTCCTGCTGTGTATATGTATGTGTCCCTCAGAGCCCTCCTGCTGTGTATATGTGTGTGTCCCTCAGAGCCCTCCTGCTATATATATGTGTGTGTCCCTCATAGCCCTCCTGCTATGTATATGTGTGTGTCCCTCAGAGCCCTCCTGCTATATATATGTGTGTGTCCCTCATAGCCCTCCTGCTATGTATATGTGTGTGTCCCTCAGAGCCCTCCTGCTATATATATGTATGTGTCCCTCAGAGCCCTCCTGCTATATATATGTATGTGTCCCTCAGAGCCCTCCTGCTATATATATGTATGTGTCCCTCAGAGCCCTCCTGCTATATATATGTGTGTGTCCCTCATAGCCCTCCTGCTATGTATATGTGTGTGTCCCTCAGAGCCCTCCTGCTATATATATGTGTGTGTCCCTCAGAGCCCTCCTGCTATATATATGTATGTGTCCCTCAGAGCCCTCCTGCTATGTATATGTATGTGTCCCTCAGAGCCCTCCTGCTATATATATGTGTGTGTCCCTCAGAGCCCTCCTGCTATATATATGTGTGTGTCCCTCAGAGCCCTCCTGCTATATATATGTGTGTGTCCCTCATAGCCCTCCTGCTATGTATATGTGTGTGTCCCTCAGAGCCCTCCTGCTATATATATGTGTGTGTCCCTCAGAGCCCTCCTGCTATATATATGTGTGTGTCCCTCAGAGCCCTCCTGCTATATATATGTGTGTGTCCCTCATAGCCCTCCTACTATATATATGTATGTGTCCCTCAGAGCCCTCCTGCTATATATATGTATGTGTCCCTCAGAGCCCTCCTGCTATGTATATGTATGTGTCCCTCAGAGCCCTCCTGCTATGTATATGTATGTGTCCCTCAGAGCCCTCCTGCTATGTATATGTATGTGTCCCTCAGAGCCCTCCTGCTATGTATATGTATGTGTCCCACAGAGCCCTCCTGCTATATATATGTATGTGTCCCTCATAGCCCTCCTGCTATGTATATGTACTGCATGTGTCCCTCAGAGCCCTCCTGCTATGTATATGTATGTGTCCCTCAGAGCCCTCCTGCTATGTATATGTATGTGTCCCTCAGAGCCCTCCTGCTATATATATGTGTGTGTCCCTCATAGCCCTCCTGCTATGTATATGTATGTGTCCCTCAGAGCCCTCCTGCTATATATATGTATGTGTCCCTCAGAGCCCTCCTGCTATATATATGTATGTGTCCCTCAGAGCCCTCCTGCTATATATATGTATGTGTCCCTCAGAGCCCTCCTGCTATGTATATGTGTGTGTCCCTCAGAGCCCTCCTGCTATGTATATGTATGTGTCCCTCAGAGCCCTCCTGCTATATATATGTATGTGTCCCTCAGAGCCCTCCTGCTATGTATATGTACTGCATGTGTCCCTCAGAGCCCTCCTGCTATATATATGTATGTGTCCCTCAGAGCCCTCCTGCTATGTATATGTATGTGTCCCTCAGAGCCCTCCTGCTATATATATGTGTGTGTCCCTCATAGCCCTCCTGCTATGTATATGTATGTGTCCCTCAGAGCCCTCCTGCTATGTATATGTATGTGTCCCTCAGAGCCCTCCTGCTATATATATGTATGTGTCCCTCAGAGCCCTCCTGCTATATATATGTATGTGTCCCTCAGAGCCCTCCTGCTATATATATGTATGTGTCCCTCAGAGCCCTCCTGCTATGTATATGTACTGCATGTGTCCCTCAGAGCCCTCCTGCTATGTATATGTACTGCATGTGTCCCTCAGAGCCCTCCTGCTGTGTATATGTACTGCATGTGTCCCTCAGAGCCCTCCTGCTGTGTGTGTGTCTCTCAGAGCCTTCCTGCTATGTATATGTACTGTATGTGTCCCTCAGAGCCCTCCTGCTATGTATATGTACTGCATGTGTCCCTCAGAGCCCTCCTGCTGTGTGTGTCCCTCATAGCCCTCCTGCTGTGTATATGTACTGCATGTGTCCCTCAGAGCCCTCCTGCTATGTATATGTACTGCATGTGTCCCTCAGAGCCCTCCTGCTGTGTATATGTACTGCATGTGTCCCTCAGAGCCCTCCTGCTGTGTGTGTGTCTCTCAGAGCCTTCCTGCTATGTATATGTACTGTATGTGTCCCTCAGAGCCCTCCTGCTATGTATATGTACTGCATGTGTCCCTCAGAGCCCTCCTGCTGTGTGTGTCCCTCATAGCCCTCCTGCTGTGTATATGTACTGTATGTGTCCCTCAGAGCCCTCCTGCTGTGTATATGTATGTGTCCCTCAGAGCCCTCCTGCTATGTATATGTATGTGTCCCTCAGAGCCCTCCTGCTGTGTATATGTACTGTATGTGTCCCTCAGAGCCCTCCTGCTGTGTATATGTATGTGTCCCTCAGAGCCCTCCTGCTGTGTATATGTACTGTATGTGTCCCTCAGAGCCCTCCTGCTATATATATGTATGTGTCCCTCAGAGCCCTCCTGCTATATATATGTATGTGTCCCTCAGAGCCCTCCTGCTATATATATGTATGTGTCCCTCAGAGCCCTCCTGCTGTGTATATGTATGTGTCCCTCAGAGCCCTCCTGCTATATATATGTATGTGTCCCTCAGAGCCCTCCTGCTGTGTATATGTATGTGTCCCTCAGAGCCCTCCTGCTATATATATGTATGTGTCCCTCAGAGCCCTCCTGCTATATATATGTATGTGTCCCTCAGAGCCCTCCTGCTATATATATGTATGTGTCCCTCAGAGCCCTCCTGCTATATATATGTATGTGTCCCTCAGAGCCCTCCTGCTATATATATGTATGTGTCCCTCAGAGCCCTCCTGCTATATATATGTATGTGTCCCTCAGAGCCCTCCTGCTGTGTATATGTATGTGTCCCTCAGAGCCCTCCTGCTGTGTATATGTATGTGTCCCTCAGAGCCCTCCTGCTATGTATATGTATGTGTCCCTCAGAGCCCTCCTGCTATATATATGTATGTGTCCCTCAGAGCCCTCCTGCTATATATATGTATGTGTCCCTCAGAGCCCTCCTGCTGTGTATATGTACTGCATGTGTCCCTCAGAGCCCTCCTGCTATGTATATGTGTGTGTCCCTCAGAGCCCTCCTGCTGTGTATATGTATGTGTCCCTCAGAGCCCTCCTGCTGTGTATATGTATGTGTCCCTCAGAGCCCTCCTGCTATGTATATGTGTGTGTCCCTCAGAGCCCTCCTGCTGTGTATATGTATGTGTCCCTCAGAGCCCTCCTGCTATGTATGTGTGTGTCCCTCAGAGCCCTCCTGCTGTGTATATGTATGTGTCCCTCAGAGCCCTCCTGCTATGTATATGTATGTGTCCCTCAGAGCCCTCCTGCTGTGTATATGTACTGTATGTGTCCCTCAGAGCCCTCCTGCTATGTATATGTGTGTGTCCCTCAGAGCCCTCCTGCTGTGTATATGTATGTGTCCCTCAGAGCCCTCCTGCTATGTATATGTATGTGTCCCTCAGAGCCCTCCTGCTGTGTATATGTGTGTGTCCCTCAGAGCCCTCCTGCTGTGTATATGTATGTGTCCCTCAGAGCCCTCCTGCTATATATATGTATGTGTCCCTCAGAGCCCTCCTGCTGTGTATGTGTATGTGTCCCTCAGAGCCCTCCTGCTGTGTATATGTACTGTATGTGTCCCTCAGAGCCCTCCTGCTGTGTATATGTATGTGTCCCTCAGAGCCCTCCTGCTGTGTATATGTATGTGTCCCTCAGAGCCCTCCTGCTGTGTATATGTACTGTATGTGTCCCTCAGAGCCCTCCTGCTGTGTATATGTATGTGTCCCTCAGAGCCCTCCTGCTATATATATGTATGTGTCCCTCAGAGCCCTCCTGCTATATATATGTATGTGTCCCTCAGAGCCCTCCTGCTATATATATGTATGTGTCCCTCAGAGCCCTCCTGCTATATATATGTATGTGTCCCTCAGAGCCCTCCTGCTATATATATGTATGTGTCCCTCAGAGCCCTCCTGCTATATATATGTGTGTGTCCCTCATAGCCCTCCTGCTGTGTATATGTATGTGTCCCTCAGAGCCCTCCTGCTATATATATGTATGTGTCCCTCAGAGCCCTCCTGCTATATATATGTATGTGTCCCTCAGAGCCCTCCTGCTATATATATGTATGTGTCCCTCAGAGCCCTCCTGCTATATATATGTATGTGTCCCTCAGAGCCCTCCTGCTATATATATGTATGTGTCCCTCAGAGCCCTCCTGCTATATATATGTATGTGTCCCTCAGAGCCCTCCTGCTATATATATGTATGTGTCCCTCAGAGCCCTCCTGCTATATATATGTATGTGTCCCTCAGAGCCCTCCTGCTATATATATGTGTCCCTCAGAGCCCTCCTGCTGTGTATATCCCTCAGAGCCCTCCTGCTGTGTATATGTATGTGTCCCTCAGAGCCCTCCTGCTGTGTATATGTATGTGTCCCTCAGAGCCCTCCTGCTGTGTATATGTATGTGTCCCTCAGAGCCCTCCTGCTATATATATGTATGTGTCCCTCAGAGCCCTCCTGCTATATATATGTATGTGTCCCTCAGAGCCCTCCTGCTATATATATGTATGTGTCCCTCAGAGCCCTCCTGCTGTGTATATGTACTGCATGTGTCCCTCAGAGCCCTCCTGCTATGTATATGTGTGTGTCCCTCAGAGCCCTCCTGCTATGTATATGTATGTGTCCCTCAGAGCCCTCCTGCTGTGTATATGTATGTGTCCCTCAGAGCCCTCCTGCTATATATATGTATGTGTCCCTCAGAGCCCTCCTGCTATATATATGTATGTGTCCCTCAGAGCCCTCCTGCTGTGTATATGTATGTGTCCCTCAGAGCCCTCCTGCTATATATATGTATGTGTCCCTCAGAGCCCTCCTGCTGTGTATATGTATGTGTCCCTCAGAGCCCTCCTGCTGTGTATATGTACTGTATGTGTCCCTCAGAGCCCTCCTGCTGTGTATATGTACTGTATGTGTCCCTCAGAGCCCTCCTGCTGTGTATATGTACTGTATGTGTCCCTCAGAGCCCTCCTGCTGTGTATATGTATGTGTCCCTCAGAGCCCTCCTGCTATATATATGTATGTGTCCCTCAGAGCCCTCCTGCTATATATATGTATGTGTCCCTCAGAGCCCTCCTGCTGTGTATATGTATGTGTCCCTCAGAGCCCTCCTGCTATATATATGTATGTGTCCCTCAGAGCCCTCCTGCTGTGTATATGTATGTGTCCCTCAGAGCCCTCCTGCTGTGTATATGTACTGTATGTGTCCCTCAGAGCCCTCCTGCTGTGTATATGTATGTGTCCCTCAGAGCCCTCCTGCTGTGTATATGTACTGTATGTGTCCCTCAGAGCCCTCCTGCTGTGTATATGTATGTGTCCCTCAGAGCCCTCCTGCTGTGTATATGTACTGTATGTGTCCCTCAGAGCCCTCCTGCTGTGTATATGTACTGTATGTGTCCCTCAGAGCCCTCCTGCTGTGTATATGTATGTGTCCCTCAGAGCCCTCCTGCTATATATATGTATGTGTCCCTCAGAGCCCTCCTGCTATATATATGTATGTGTCCCTCAGAGCCCTCCTGCTGTGTATATGTATGTGTCCCTCAGAGCCCTCCTGCTATATATATGTATGTGTCCCTCAGAGCCCTCCTGCTATATATATGTATGTGTCCCTCAGAGCCCTCCTGCTATATATATGTGTGTGTCCCTCATAGCCCTCCTGCTGTGTATATGTATGTGTCCCTCAGAGCCCTCCTGCTATATATATGTATGTGTCCCTCAGAGCCCTCCTGCTATATATATGTATGTGTCCCTCAGAGCCCTCCTGCTATATATATGTATGTGTCCCTCAGAGCCCTCCTGCTATATATATGTATGTGTCCCTCAGAGCCCTCATGCTATATATATGTATGTGTCCCTCAGAGCCCTCCTGCTATATATATGTATGTGTCCCTCAGAGCCCTCCTGCTATATATATGTATGTGTCCCTCAGAGCCCTCCTGCTATGTATATGTATGTGTCCCTCAGAGCCCTCCTGCTATATATATGTATGTGTCCCTCAGAGCCCTCCTGCTATATATATGTATGTGTCCCTCAGAGCCCTCCTGCTGTGTATATGTACTGCATGTGTCCCTCAGAGCCCTCCTGCTATGTATATGTGTGTGTCCCTCAGAGCCCTCCTGCTATATATATGTATGTGTCCCTCAGAGCCCTCCTGCTGTATATATGTATGTGTCCCTCAGAGCCCTCCTGCTATATATATGTATGTGTCCCTCAGCCCTCCTGCTGTGTATATGTATGTGTCCCTCAGAGCCCTCCTGCTATATATATGTGTGTGTCCCTCAGAGCCCTCCTGCTGTGTATATGTATGTGTCCCTCAGAGCCCTCCTGCTATATATATGTATGTGTCCCTCAGAGCCCTCCTGCTGTGTATATGTACTGCATGTGTCCCTCAGAGCCCTCCTGCTATGTATATGTGTGTGTCCCTCAGAGCCCTCCTGCTGTGTATATGTATGTGTCCCTCAGAGCCCTCCTGCTGTGTATATGTACTGTATGTGTCCCTCAGAGCCCTCCTGCTATATATATGTATGTGTCCCTCAGAGCCCTCCTGCTATATATATGTATGTGTCCCTCAGAGCCCTCCTGCTGTGTATATGTATGTGTCCCTCAGAGCCCTCCTGCTGTGTATATGTATGTGTCCCTCAGAGCCCTCCTGCTATATATATGTATGTGTCCCTCAGAGCCCTCCTGCTGTGTATATGTACTGCATGTGTCCCTCAGAGCCCTCCTGCTATGTATATGTGTGTGTCCCTCAGAGCCCTCCTGCTGTGTATATGTACTGCATGTGTCCCTCAGAGCCCTCCTGCTATGTATATGTGTGTGTCCCTCAGAGCCCTCCTGCTGTGTATATGTATGTGTCCCTCAGAGCCCTCCTGCTGTGTATATGTATGTGTCCCTCAGAGCCCTCCTGCTATATATATGTATGTGTCCCTCAGAGCCCTCCTGCTATATATATGTATGTGTCCCTCAGAGCCCTCCTGCTATGTATATGTATGTGTCCCTCAGAGCCCTCCTGCTGTGTATATGTATGTGTCCCTCAGAGCCCTCCTGCTATGTATATGTATGTGTCCCTCAGAGCCCTCCTGCTGTGTATATGTATGTGTCCCTCAGAGCCCTCCTGCTGTGTATATGTATGTGTCCCTCAGAGCCCTCCTGCTATGTATATGTATGTGTCCCTCAGAGCCCTCCTGCTATGTATATGTATGTGTCCCTCAGAGCCCTCCTGCTGTGTATATGTATGTGTCCCTCAGAGCCCTCCTGCTATGTATATGTATGTGTCCCTCAGAGCCCTCCTGCTGTGTATATGTATGTGTCCCTCAGAGCCCTCCTGCTGTGTGTGTGTGTGTGTGTGTGTGTGTGTGTGTGTGTGTGTGTGTGTGTGTGTGTGTGTGTGTGTGTGTGTGTGTGTGTGTGTGTGTGATGGCCTGGGTATGTTTGAATGATTCCTAGGTGATGCTGAAGAGACTCCAGATGTCCTGTAGAAGCTGAGCTGGGTCCTTCATGAGTTACCCAGGCCCCTGGGACACTGCCTGCTCAGCACCAGGGGCCCGATTCATAAAGCCTCCCACAGTAGTAGTGCTGATCTAGGATCACAATGACACTTTGTAGAGCATTACTACAACTTTATCTAATTATAGAATGTAGTGGCTGAGTTGTCCAACATGCTGTGTCAGTTGATTTGACTAATGTGTGCGTGGCGGTCTGAGGACTGAATGTCCTGAATGTCCAGTGTGTACGGCAGGGTAGCCTAGTGGTCAGCGCGTTGGACTAGTAACTGGAAGGTTGCAAGTTCAAACCCCCGAGCTGACAAGGTACAAATCTGTCGTTCTGCCCCTGAACAGGCAGTTAACCCACTGTTCCTAGGCCGTCATTGAAAATAAGAATTTGTTCTTAACTGACTTGCCTAGTTAAATAAAGGTAAAATAATAAATTAAAAAATAAACTCACTAGGCACACATTGGTTGTTTCCACGTCATTTCAATGAAATGACATTGAACCAACATGGAATAGATGTTGAATTGGCATCTGTGCCCAGGGGTGGTGTGTAAAAAATAGATGACTTGGATGCAAATGGATGTTTTGTTTCGTGAAAGTTTTTGATTCAGTTATATCTTGAGGGCAATTTCTGGAAGGTTGGTGAGATTTATGTGCTATCATGAATTTAATATTGTAGGCTATAGGGGAATATTGGACAGGAAATGAATGTCTTTACTACAATTAGATGAGGGGTGCACACGCGCACACACACACACACACACACACGGTTTATGCACACACACACACGCGCACACACACACACACACACACACACACACACACACACACACACACACACACACACACACACACACACACGGACGCACACACACACGGATGCACACGGACGCACACACACACGGACGCACACACACACGGACGCACACACACCTGTACAGATGCACGCAAGCAAACACGCACACACACTCTCGGGGAGAGTGAATAGTTATCAGACTGAAACAGATAAATCAGAGGTCCAGGCTCTAGAACAGACCGTGTCTGAGAGAGAGGGACACACATTACAGGAGACACAGTATACAGAAGACACAGCATACAGAAGACACACAATACAGAAGAAACAGCATACAGAAGACAGATTACAGAAGACATAGCATACAGAAGACACAGCATACAGAAGACACAGCATACATAAGACACATTACAGAAGACACATTACAGAAGACACAGCATACAGAAGACACAGCATACAGAAGACACAGCATACAGAAGACACAGCATACAGAAGACACAGCATACAGAAGACACAGCATACAGAAGACACAGCATACAGAAGACACAGCATACAGAGAGGTAGAGAGAGGGACACACATTACAGAAGACACACATTACAGAAGACACAGCATACAGAGAGGTAGAGAGAGGGACACACATTACAGAAGACACACATTACAGAAGACACAGCATACAGAAGACACAGCATACAGAGAGGTAGAGGGAGGGACAAACATTACAGAAGACACACACTACAGAAGACACAGCATACAGAAGACACACAATACAGAAGACACACAATACAGAAGACACAGCATATAGAAGACACAGCATACAGAAGAAACACATTACAGAAGACACACTACAGAAGACACACAATACAGAAGATACAGCATACAGAGAGGTAGAGAGAGGGACACACATTACAGAAGACACACATTACAGAAGACACAGCATACAGAAGACACAGCATGCAGAGAGGTAGAGAGAGGGACAAACATTACAGAAGACACACACTACAGAAGACACAGCATACAGAAGACACACAATACAGAAGACACACAATACAGAAGACACAGCATACAGAAGACACAGCATACAGAAGACACAGCATACAGAGAGGTAGAGAGAGGGACACACATTACAGAAGACACAACATACAGATTACTCAGCATACAGATGACTCAGCATACAGAAGACACAGCATACAGAAGACACATTACAGAAGACACAGCATACAGATGACACAGCATACAGAAGACACAACATACAGAGAGGTAGAGAGAGGGACACACATTACAGAAGACACACACTACAGAAGACACAGCATACAGAGAGGTAGAGAGAGGGACACACATTACAGAAGACACAGCATACAGAAGACACAGCATACAGAGAGGTAGAGAGAGGGACACACATTACAGAAGACACACACTACAGAAGACACACAATACAGAAGATACAGCATACAGAGAGGTAGAGAGAGGGACACACATTACAGAAGACACACATTACAGAAGACACAGCATACAGAAGACACAGCATACAGAGAGGTAGAGAGAGGGACAAACATTACAGAAGACACACACTACAGAAGACACAGCATACAGAAGACACACAATACAGAAGACACAGCATAGAAAAGACACAGCATACAGAAGACACACAATACAGAAGACACAGCATAGAGAAGACACAGCATACAGAGAGGTAGAGAGAGGGACACACATTACAGAAGACACAGCATACAGAAGACACAGCATAGAGAAGATACAGCATACAGAGAGGTAGAGAGAGGGACACACATTACAGAAGACACCGCATACAGAAGACACAGCATACAGAAGACACACAATACAGAAGACACAGCATAGAGAAGACACAGCATACAGAGAGGTAGAGAGAGGGACACACATTACAGAAGACACAGCATATAGAAGACACAGCATACAGAGAGGTAGAGAGAGGGACACACATTACAGAAGACACACATTACAGAAGACACACATTACAGAAGACACAGTATACAGAAGACACAGCATACAGAGAGGTAGAGAGAGGGACACACACTACAGAAGACACACATTACAGAAGACACACTACAGAAGACACATCATACAGAAGACACAGCATAGAGAGAGGTAGAGAGAGGAACACACTTTACAGAAGACACAGCATACAGAGAGGTAGAGAGAGGGACACACATTACAGAAGACACACATTACAGAAGACACAGTATACAGAAGACACAGCATACAGAGAGGTAGAGAGAGGGACACACACTACAGAAGACACACATTACAGAAGACACACTACAGAACACACAGCATACAGAAGACACAGCATAGAGAGAGGTAGAGAGAGGAACACACATTACAGAAGACACAGCATAGAGAGAGGTAGAGAGAGAGACACACATTACAGAAGAGACAGCATAGAGAGAGGTAGAGAGAGGGACACACATTACAGAAGACACAGCATAGAGAGAGGTAGAGAGAGAGACACACATTACAGAAGACACAGCATAGAGAGAGGTAGAGAGAGGGACACACATTACAGAAGACACAGCATAGAGAGAGGTAGAGAGAGGAACACACATTACAGAAGACACAGCATACAGAAGACACAGCATAGAGAGAGGTAGAGAGAGGAACACACATTACAGAAGACAC
This sequence comes from Oncorhynchus gorbuscha, assembly GCF_021184085.1. Taxonomy (NCBI): domain Eukaryota; kingdom Metazoa; phylum Chordata; class Actinopteri; order Salmoniformes; family Salmonidae; genus Oncorhynchus; species Oncorhynchus gorbuscha. The sequence goes on along the minus strand of NC_060198.1, from coordinate 29,053,570 downwards.
AGCATACAGAAGACACAGCATAGAGAGAGGTAGAGAGAGGAACACACATTACAGAAGACACAGCATACAGAATACACAGCACAGAGAGAGGTAGAGAGAGGAACACACATTACAGAAGACACATCACACAGAAGACACAGCATAGAGAGAGGTAGAGAGAGGAACACACATTACAGAAGACACAGCATAGAGAGAGGTAGAGAGAGGAACACACATTACAGAAGACACTGCATAGAGAGAGGTAGAGAGAGGAACACACATTACAGAAGACACAGCATACAGAAGACACAGCATAGACAGAGGTAGAGAGAGGAACACACATTACAGAAGACACAGCATAGAGAGAGGTAGAGAGAGGAACACATTACAGAAGACACAGCATAGAGAGAGGTAGAGAGAGGAACACACATTACAGAAGACACAGCATAGAGAGAGGTAGAGAGAGGAACACACATTACAGAAGACACCGCATAGAGAGAGGTAGAGAGAGGAACACACATTACTGAAGACACAGCATAGAGAGAGGTAGAGAGAGGAACACACATTACAGAAGACACAGCATAGAGAGAGGTAGAGAGAGGAACACACATTACAGAAGACACAGCATAGAGAGAGGTAGAGAGAGGAACACACATTATAGAAGACACAGCATAGAGAGAGGTAGAAAGAGGAACACACATTACAGAAGACACAGCATAGAGAGAGGTAGAGAGAGGAACACACATTACAGAAGACACCGCATAGAGAAGACACAGCATAGAGAGAGGTAGAGAGAGGAACACACATTACAGAAGACACAGCATACAGAAGACACAGCATAGAGAGAGGTAGAGAGAGGAACACACATTACAGAAGACACAGCATACAGAAGACACAGCATAGAGAGAGGTAGAGAGAGGGAGACACATTACAGAAGACACAGCATAGAGAGAGGTAGAGAGAGGGACACACAGTACAGAAGACACAGCATAGAGAGAGGTAGAGAGAGGGACACATTACAGAAGACACAGCATACAGAAGACACAGCATAGAGAGAAGTAGAGAGAGGGACACACAGTACAGAAGACACAGCATACAGAAGACACAGCATAGAGAGAGGTAGAGAGAGGAACACACATTACAGAAGACACAGCATAGAGAGAGGTAGAGAGAGGGACACATTACAGAAGACACAGCATTCAGAAGACACGGCATAGAGAGAGGTAGAGAGAGGGACACATTACAGAAGACACAGCATACAGAAGACACAGCATAGAGAGAGGTAGAGAGAGGAACACACATTACAGAAGACACAGCATACAGAAGACACAGCATAGAGAGAGGTAGAGAGAGGAACACACATTACAGAAGACACAGCATAGAGAGAGGTAGAGAGAGGAACACACATTACAGAAGACACACACTACAGAAGACACACAATACAGAAGATACAGCATACAGAGAGGTAGAGAGAGGGACACACATTACAGAAGACACACATTACAGAAGACACAGCATACAGAAGACACAGCATACAGAGAGGTAGAGAGAGGGACAAACATTACAGAAGACACACACTACAGAAGACACAGCATACAGAAGACACAGCATAGAGAGAGGTAGAGAGAGGAACACACATTACAGAAGACACAGCATAGAGAGAGGTAGAGAGAGGAACACACATTACAGAAGACACTGCATAGAGAGAGGTAGAGAGAGGAACACACATTACAGAAGACACAGCATACAGAAGACACAGCATAGACAGAGGTAGAGAGAGGAACACACATTACAGAAGACATAGCATAGAGAGAGGTAGAGAGAGGAACACACATTACAGAAGACACAGCATAGAGAGAGGTAGAGAGAGGAACACACATTACAGAAGACACAGCATAGAGAGAGGTAGAGAGAGGAACACACATTACAGAAGACACAGCATAGAGAGAGGTAGAGAGAGGAACACACATTACAGAAGACACCGCATAGAGAGAGGTAGAGAGAGGAACACACATTACTGAAGACACAGCATAGAGAGAGGTAGAGAGAGGAACACACATTACAGAAGACACAGCATAGAGAGAGGTAGAGAGAGGAACACACATTACAGAAGACACAGCATAGAGAGAGGTAGAGAGAGGAACACACATTACAGAAGACACAGCATACAGAAGACACAGCATAGACAGAGGTAGAGAGAGGAACACACATTACAGAAGACATAGCATAGAGAGAGGTAGAGAGAGGAACACACATTACAGAAGACACAGCATAGAGAGAGGTAGAGAGAGGAACACACATTACAGAAGACACAGCATAGAGAGAGGTAGAGAGAGGAACACACATTACAGAAGACACAGCATAGAGAGAGGTAGAGAGAGGAACACACATTACAGAAGACACAGCATAGAGAGAGGTAGAGAGAGGAACACACATTACAGAAGACACAGCATAGAGAGAGGTAGAGAGAGGAACACACATTACAGAAGACACCGCATAGAGAGAGGTAGAGAGAGGAACACACATTACTGAAGACACAGCATAGAGAGAGGTAGAGAGAGGAACACACATTACAGAAGACACAGCATAGAGAGAGGTAGAGAGAGGAACACACATTACAGAAGACACAGCATAGAGAGAGGTAGAGAGAGGAACACACATTATAGAAGACACAGCATAGAGAGAGGTAGAGAGAGGAACACACATTACAGAAGACACAGCATAGAGAGAGGTAGAGAGAGGAACACACATTACAGAAGACACCGCATAGAGAAGACACAGCATAGAGAGAGGTAGAGAGAGGAACACACATTACAGAAGACACAGCATACAGAAGACACAGCATAGAGAGAGGTAGAGAGAGGAACACACATTACAGAAGACACAGCATACAGAAGACACAGCATAGAGAGAGGTAGAGAGAGGGAGACACATTACAGAAGACACAGCATACAGAAGACACAGCATAGAGAGAGGTAGAGAGAGGGACACACAGTACAGAAGACACAGCATAGAGAGAGGTAGAGAGAGGGACACATTACAGAAGACACAGCATACAGAAGACACAGCATAGAGAGAAGTAGAGAGAGGGACACACAGTACAGAAGACACAGCATACAGAAGACACAGCATAGAGAGAGGTAGAGAGAGGAACACACATTACAGAAGACACAGCATAGAGAGAGGTAGAGAGAGGGACACATTACAGAAGACACAGCATTCAGAAGACACGGCATAGAGAGAGGTAGAGAGAGGGACACATTACAGAAGACACAGCATACAGAAGACACAGCATAGAGAGAGGTAGAGAGAGGAACACACATTACAGAAGACACAGCATACAGAAGACACAGCATAGAGAGAGGTAGAGAGAGGAACACACATTACAGAAGACACAGCATAGAGAGAGGTAGAGAGAGGAACACACATTACAGAAGACACACACTACAGAAGACACACAATACAGAAGATACAGCATACAGAGAGGTAGAGAGAGGGACACACATTACAGAAGACACACATTACAGAAGACACAGCATACAGAAGACACAGCATACAGAGAGGTAGAGAGAGGGACAAACATTACAGAAGACACACACTACAGAAGACACAGCATACAGAAGACACACAATACAGAAGACACAGCATAGAAAAGACACAGCATACAGAAGACACACAATACAGAAGACACAGCATAGAGAAGACACAGCATACAGAGAGGTAGAGAGAGGGACACACATTACAGAAGACACAGCATACAGAAGACACAGCATAGAGAAGATACAGCATACAGAGAGGTAGAGAGAGGGACACACATTACAGAAGACACAGCATACAGAAGACACACAATACAGAAGACACCGCATACAGAAGACACAGCATACAGAAGACACACAATACAGAAGACACAGCATAGAGAAGACACAGCATACAGAGAGGTAGAGAGAGGGACACACATTACAGAAGACACAGCATATAGAAGACACAGCATACAGAGAGGTAGAGAGAGGGACACACACTACAGAAGACACACATTACAGAAGACACACTACAGAACACACAGCATACAGAAGACACAGCATAGAGAGAGGTAGAGAGAGGAACACACATTACAGAAGACACAGCATAGAGAGAGGTAGAGAGAGAGACACACATTACAGAAGAGACAGCATAGAGAGAGGTAGAGAGAGGGACACACATTACAGAAGACACAGCATAGAGAGAGGTAGAGAGAGAGACACACATTACAGAAGACACAGCATAGAGAGAGGTAGAGAGAGGGACACACATTACAGAAGACACAGCATAGAGAGAGGTAGAGAGAGGAACACACATTACAGAAGACACAGCATACAGAAGACACAGCATAGAGAGAGGTAGAGAGAGGAACACACATTACAGAAGACACAGCATACAGAAGACACAGCATAGAGAGAGGTAGAGAGAGGAACACACATTACAGAAGACACAGCATACAGAATACACAGCACAGAGAGAGGTAGAGAGAGGAACACACATTACAGAAGACACATCACACAGAAGACACAGCATAGAGAGAGGTAGAGAGAGGAACACACATTACAGAAGACACAGCATAGAGAGAGGTAGAGAGAGGAACACACATTACAGAAGACACTGCATAGAGAGAGGTAGAGAGAGGAACACACATTACAGAAGACACAGCATACAGAAGACACAGCATAGACAGAGGTAGAGAGAGGAACACACATTACAGAAGACATAGCATAGAGAGAGGTAGAGAGAGGAACACACATTACAGAAGACACAGCATAGAGAGAGGTAGAGAGAGGAACACACATTACAGAAGACACAGCATAGAGAGAGGTAGAGAGAGGAACACACATTACAGAAGACACAGCATAGAGAGAGGTAGAGAGAGGAACACACATTACAGAAGACACCGCATAGAGAGAGGTAGAGAGAGGAACACACATTACTGAAGACACAGCATAGAGAGAGGTAGAGAGAGGAACACACATTACAGAAGACACAGCATAGAGAGAGGTAGAGAGAGGAACACACATTACAGAAGACACAGCATAGAGAGAGGTAGAGAGAGGAACACACATTATAGAAGACACAGCATAGAGAGAGGTAGAGAGAGGAACACACATTACAGAAGACACAGCATAGAGAGAGGTAGAGAGAGGAACACACATTACAGAAGACACCGCATAGAGAAGACACAGCATAGAGAGAGGTAGAGAGAGGAACACACATTACAGAAGACACAGCATACAGAAGACACAGCATAGAGAGAGGTAGAGAGAGGAACACACATTACAGAAGACACAGCATACAGAAGACACAGCATAGAGAGAGGTAGAGAGAGGGAGACACATTACAGAAGACACAGCATACAGAAGACACAGCATAGAGAGAGGTAGAGAGAGGGACACACAGTACAGAAGACACAGCATAGAGAGAGGTAGAGAGAGGGACACATTACAGAAGACACAGCATACAGAAGACACAGCATAGAGAGAAGTAGAGAGAGGGACACACAGTACAGAAGACACAGCATACAGAAGACACAGCATAGAGAGAGGTAGAGAGAGGAACACACATTACAGAAGACACAGCATAGAGAGAGGTAGAGAGAGGGACACATTACAGAAGACACAGCATTCAGAAGACACAGCATAGAGAGAGGTAGAGAGAGGAACAAACATTACAGAAGACACAGCATAGAGAGAGGTAGAGAGAGGGACACATTACAGAAGACACAGCATACAGAAGACACGGCATAGAGAGAGGTAGAGAGAGGGACACATTACAGAAGACACAGCATACAGAAGACACAGCATAGAGAGAGGTAGAGAGAGGAACACACATTACAGAAGACACAGCATACAGAAGACACAGCATAGAGAGAGGTAGAGAGAGGAACACACATTACAGAAGACACAGCATAGAGAGAGGTAGAGAGAGGAACACACATTACAGAAGACACGGCATAGAGAGAGGTAGAGAGAGGAACACACATTACAGAAGACACAGCATAGAGAGAGGTAGATAGAGGGACACACATTACAGAAGACACACATTACAGAAGACACAGCATAGAGAGAGGTAGAGAGAAACGTAGACAAAGCATCAACAATGTGCAGAGAGAAGGAAAGAGCAGCAATATAACAAAAGAGTGCAGCACTGGCCTTCAGAATGTTCCGGAGTCACTCCCTGATCTCTTCTCTCCTCTTCTCATCTCCTCTCTCTCCCTCCTTTCCACCGTCTCTCTCTCTCTCTCTCTCTCTCTCTCTCTCTCTCTCTCTCTCTCTCTCTCTCTCTCTCTCTCTCTCACTCTCACTCTCACTCTCACTCTCACTCTCACTCTCTCACACACACACACACACACACACACACACACACACACACACACACACACACACACACACACACACACACACACACACACACACACACACACACACACACACACACACACACACACACACACACACACACAGCTGAATGTACCGCTGCGCTGCCTGGACATAGCGTGAGGCCGTATTGATTTTTTATTCTCTTTCTGTTCTGTCGGTGGGTGTTTGACGCATGAGTCAGGGGACACTTTGTTCTGTTCTTTTTCTCTCCTCTCCATACTCTTCCTGTGGCCAGGACTAAGATGGAACCCTTTTCCCTATAAAGTGCACCACATCTGTCCAGGGCCCATAGGACTTAGGGTGCCGTTTGGAACGCACCTCAGGTCAGTCCATCCAGATACCTCACTGTGCCGACTTTTGTTGCCTGGCTGCTGCCATGTGAAAGCCTCCCCATCATAGAGACCAACACCCTGTGATGGCCCAGACACCCCAGGGACACTCTGTCCCTCCACTCCAGTGGGGCTGGAATGGGCTTTCAGTTCAGTAGGGGCTACTGTTACGCTGGTGAATGAGGACCCAAAAGCGACTTAACGGAAACTGAGTCTTTATTCCAGTATTAAACAAAAGCGATAATCCTGGATATTATCTAGGTAAATGGAAAACAGGAAAACTGAAATCCACTCGTCAGTAGAAAGGAATGACTGGAGACGCGACCACAGACTGCAGGTCGCTTCGGGAAGGCACCGGCCGTAGCAGACAATGACACCTGCTCACACGCAGCATCTGAAGAAGGCAAAACACGACAGGGCGGAACAAGGACACAGAACAGCGAACATCAAGCAAGGATGCGACAAGGACTGAAGCGGAAAACAGAGGGAGAAATAGGGACTCTAATCAGAGGGCACAATAGGGGACAGGTGTGAAAAGAGTAAATGAGGTAGTTAAGAGAATGAGGAACAGCTGGGAGCAGGAAGGGAACGATAGAGAGAGAGAGCAAGAGAGGGAGAGAGGGAGGGGGAGAGGGATAGAAAGAGGGAAAGAACCTAAAAAGACCAGCAGAGGGAAACGAATAGAAGGGAAGCACAGAGACAAGACATGATAACCAATGACAAAACATGACAGCTACTGTCATTAATTAGGCTCGTGGTCTGTCCCCCTGACAACCTGGGAGGGACAGGACACAGATGATTGTATCATTTCAAATAGTCTACTGGGCACGTTCAGGATTCAAAGACGCAGTCAACATGGGGCCTTGATGTCATCGACGAGTGTGAAGGTTGTCGGTGGTGATTTCCCTCTCTCACGCTCGAGCCTGTGAATCCGACCAATCCGCTACTCTACACCGTGACGATTCGTAGCTATGAGCCAATGAACGTCCGTGGACCGTTTTGAACGTCTTTTGTGATCCTACAGCGTTTTACAGCGGAACTTCCGTCCCAAATCCAGCATCAACGACTCGGAGAAGACAGGGCTTCCTTTTTTACTCCTCGTCTTTTTGCTTGAAACATATTCAGGCCTCTTGTGCACCGAGGCTCAGGCACGGAAAATCAATGGCTTTTCTTTTCTCTTGCACCTGTGCTGCATTCGAGAAGGAAGCCTCTGTTCCACCACCATTACCATAATCACCATATCACGCTTGCCTCTCTGACACATAATCACTCTAATTGGACGCTAGCAAAAAAAAAAAAACAAGAGGCAATTTTACGTGTGTGTGTGTGTGTGTGTGTGTGTGTGTGTGTGTGTGTGTGTGTGTGTGTGTGTGTGTGTGTGTGTGTGTGTGTGTGTGTGTGTGTGTGTGTGTGTGTGTGTGTGTGTGTGTGTGTGTGTGTGTGTGTGTGTGTGTGTGTGTGTGTGTGTGTGTGTGTGTGTGTGTGTGTGTGTGTGCGGCAAATTTGAAGGATTTAGGGGTTATGTTTGTTTGGTTGTGTATTGTCTCTTGGGTTGAACGGAGGGTAATGGCGTCGCTGCAAGCACAGCAGTTTCAGGTTGGCGGTAGCTGGGTCCTCTTCAGCCGTGTGTTGGAGGACTCGCAGCAGAGTTTAATGCTGTACTGACTGACTGACTGACTGACTGACTGACTGACTGACTGACTGACTGACTGACTGACTGACTGTCTGAGAGAAGCAAACCTCAGTGGCTGCATGGGGCTAACTACCACCTGATACATACTGCCTGGCTGTCTGTCTGAGAGAAGCAAACCTCAGTGGCTGCATGGGGCTAACTACCACCTGATACATACTGCCTGGCTGTCTGTCTGAGAGAAGCAAACCTCAGTGGCTGCATGAGGCTAACTACCACCTGATACATACTGCCTGGCTGTCTGTCTGAGAGAAGCAAACCTCAGTGGCTGCATGAGGCTAACTACCACCTGATACATACTGCCTGGCTGTCTGTCTGAGAGAAGCAAACCTCAGTGGCTGCATGGGGCTAACTACCACCTGATACATACTGCCTGGCTGTCTGTCTGAGAGAAGCAAACCTCAGTGGCTGCATGGGGCTAACTACCACCTGATACATACTGCCTGGCTGTCACTGGACTCTGAAAGCCTCCTGTAATTCACTACGCTTCATAACTTAATATTCTCTGAAGGAAGACATGCATACTCTACGGCTTGCATGAGGACCAAGTCATTTCAACCACTTCTATTTGAATGGAATCACATCCATGGCGCCCCCTTATGGCAGATTTACAGGTGTTGCTTAAATCTTGGCAGTAGATGGAGTGAGTGTAAAATGTGGTTTCAGTAATATAAATCAGCACGATTGATCTCTGCTCGCTGGTGGGCTGCTTTTCTCTATGCTAGTCCTGTGTGTCTTGCTTTCCCAGTTACTGAATGTGGCCCACGTTACAGAAGGAGAAAACACCAAGTCCTGCTGTCTGCTCCGTTCGGCTCCCATTTCCTCAGGCCTTTTCTGAGTGCCATTTAACACGGCAAGAAACCCGGAGGAACTTCCGTGTGTGTTGTAGACAGGTGCATGTGCGTATGTATGTGTGCGTATTTGAGAGAGAGAGGGAGAGAAGACTCTGAGTGGCAGGAGTTACTGGTCATGAATGTGAGCGTGTGTGTGAGCGTGATGAATAGTGTCAAGGAAAGTGTGATGTGAACATAGGCAGATATATGTGTCACTTCACTCATTTCACGTGTGGCAGTGTGTATTAATGTGTCGTGTGTGTGTGTGTGTGTGTGTGTGTGTGTGTGTGTGTGTGTGTGTGTGTGTGTGTGTGTGTGTGTGTGTGTGTGTGTGTGTGTGTGTGTGTGTGTGTGTGTGTGTGTGTGTGTGTGTGTGTGTGTGTGTGTGTGTGTGTATACTGTAGTGACAAAGCCGATGTGGCTCTTTGTGGAGATGAGGGGGATTCAGAGAGAGGGGAAGAGAGAGAGAGAGAGAGAGAGAGAGAGAGAGCACCTTGGGCAGCGAGCTCTACTCCTGTAATCACTCTATCATCCAGGACAATCCTTTCATCCCAGACCTTTCATACGGCTCAGAAAAAGGCCTTTCACATACGGGAGAGGGAAGGAAAGTGAAAGAGAGAAAGAAAGAGAGAGAGTGGGAGAGAAATAGAGAGCAGAGGGAGAAGGGAAGTGCTTGTGCACCCTCAAGCACTCGTCTCCATCCTGACTGTGAATAACCATGCGGTTGAAGAGGACAGATGTTGAGAGAATTTAGCAGGCTACTGTGTGTGTGTGTGTGAGGACTCATATATTTCAAAGGTCCACCATTCTTGTGTATCAGGAAACCTCCCTATCCACAAGCACGCACACACTTTCTCTCTCCCTCTCTAGCTCTCTCGTTCTTTCTCTCTCTCTCTCCCTCTCTTTCTTTGGCTTTTTCTCTCTCCTTCTCTAGCTCTCTCTTTCTCTCCCTCTCTCCAACTCTTGCTCTCTCGCTCCCTCCGTTGGTCCCGTCTCTCACACACATCCAATGAGCCGTAATGGTATAGAGGGAGGGCCTGATGATGGCGCAGTAGTGTATTCCTTAGGATGAAGAGTAGCTCTGTGTTCCTCCATCCCCTGGACTGGACTAGACTGGGTGTGTTTACAGTGTGTAGACTAGAGGCTGTGGGGCCGTAGAGGGTTCAGAGGCCAGCCAGGCAGGTTAGGTTGGGTGTGTTTAGGGCTAGCAGACAGACGGGTGGAGTTGGGAGCTGGGCAGTGCCAGGGGAACGTTTGGTCAGGACTACCAGGTGTTGGTACCTGCAGTCGGCCAGGGAGGCAGGGAGCGCTCCGCCACCGCGGGGGGCAAGTGCAGGTCTGTGGAGCCTGCTTGAGATTCAACCCCAAATGGTGTTTTTTAAAGGGCATCATTTTTAAATCCACAGCCCTGCTATAAAAAACCTGTAGTTATGCCAGGACTTTGCCTTCAGGGGGTGAACTTTCAACGGCTCCTGAAATGGCGTGGCTTTCAGAAGAACTGCTGGGTGCTTTTTAAAACAGCAGTATTTCCTGTCAGCTTTGTTAGTTTCCATTTTGGTGTGGCATTTATTCTAAAACTAACAGCTGGCAAGCTTTGCTGCCTCTGTTACTTTGTCTCTGCCCACCAGAGTCTGAGGCAACGTTTAATGTAATCCTTTCCAGTCGCTTGCCTAATGGTTGTGTATATATAGTTCAGAGTGGGTACAGTATACTTGGTATATATGCTGTCTGCCAGTGTGTGCGTTCGTGTTTGTGTAAGTGTTTGTGAAGCACGTCTAACGCAATGCATCCAGGGCCAATTTGGGAACGCTTGAGTAGAGGAGGAGGATGGATGAGATGGTGGTAGTGGAGGAGAAGAAATGGAGGATGGATGAGATGGTGGTAGTGGAGGAGAAGAAATGGAGGAGAGGAGATGGTGGTAGTGGAGGAGAAGAAATGGAGGAGAGGAGATGGTGGTAGTGGAGGAGAAGAAATGGAGGAGAGGAGATGGTGGTAGTGGAGGAGAAGAAATGGAGGAGAGGAGATGGTGGTAGTGGAGGAGAAGAAATGGAGGAGAGGAGATGGTGGGAGTGGAGGAGAAGAAATGGAGGAGAGGAGATGGTGGTAGTGGAGGAGAAGAAATGGAGGAGAGGAGATGGTGGTAGTGGAGGAGAAGAAATGGAGGAGAGGAGATGGTGGGAGTGGAGGAGAAGAAATGGAGGAGAGGAGATGGTGGTAGTGGAGGAGAAGAAATGGAGGAGAGGAGATGGTGGTAGTGGAGGAGAAGAAATGGAGGAGAGGAGATGGTGGGAGTGGAGGAGAAGAAATGGAGGAGAGGAGATGGTGGGAGGGCATAAATAGAGCTGTGACTGATCGCGGACGAGAAGCAGCAGGAAATCTGACGCACAACTTCCTGTCCCCCCCCCCTCCAGTACGAGTCTGTCGATTCCTTTCAAAGTGATCCCTCCCTCTCATCGAGTCTCAAAGGCCGGCAGCGTCACCAACGACTCACTCGACCATGTTGTACGGAGGATGCACAAAGAGCCCCACTGATGTTGAATGGCGAATCATTGTACGCAGCATCCGAGTACGGAGTCGGGTTTCTCGCCGCATGTCTGAAAAAAAAAGGGAACCGTCTTCGATGGTGTCTATAATAAGCACTGGTGCGATACACAATCCCATCCTCGACCGGCATCACGTGTTAGGATTCAAACCACTTGTTATGTACCTGCAGCATTGTCCTTGATCAGACAGACAGCGTTGTGATTCTGCTCCTCTTCCCCAGTTAGAGTACAACGGTTACAGCACAGCTGGCGCCAGGGTCGGGGGTCGTCCGGCTGTGTAACTATCATCTCAGAGTTTGCCGGACGTCCAGCTACAACAGCAACAACAATGGCCGTCATAGACAGGATGACGATGTCAATGTAAGGAGGATTCATCAGCGAACCCGTAGCGGCTTTACTGGGCATCTGTTGGGATGTCTGGCTGACTTGTCGCTCTGCGTGCTGTATGCGAGGACTGGGGATAAGAATGAGTCTGCTCTAAGCCTCCGCAATCACATCCTGTTAATTAGCTCTGGTACTGCAGCAATCTCAATCAAACGTTTTTCATCCGCACGCTAAAGCGGTGACAGGAAGAGATGAGCGCATCACCAAACCACTCGCAATGAGCTGTTTTTTCTCTCTCTGCAAGTCCACATCTGCCTGCTGCAGTTGAAAACAGATGTGCCTAGGTGTTAGTCAGGTTACAGGAGTGTTCCTGATAGATTACAGTGTTTCTACGGCGACGTGACAGTCATTACCATGACAAAGCATCACAACAGCGTCAAACTTTACCAAGGCCTGTTTCTACCCAGTGTAGCCGGAATACTTTTTTTCAAAGGCTGGAAGAATTACCAGACAAACTCAAGAATCAAACTAGCTCTCTTTTTTTGTCTCGAAAGCTGCATGTACGCCCCTCTGTCACTCTGCGCCTGTGTGACAGACTGAAAGATGAGGAGATTACGCCTCCTTTGTTCCAAAAACAAAGAAAAGCAGAGCAGAGAAAAATTGAAAAGAGTGATATACGACAAACGCAGATTGGAGAAGGATTGGGAGACAGCGGAAGGGCTGGCAGGAGTGTGTGTGTGATTGAGATAAGGGACAGATAGAGGGAGAGCGAGGCTGAGGTCCTCTCCCACACAGAGAGCTCCTTTAGCTACCTCCCACTGACTCAGTGAAGCAGGCTGCAGAGGGAGGCAGACATGCAAGGACGACTGAAGGTCAGAGAGAGGGAGAGTGCATCTTTGACAGAAAACATACCTGTTCTCAAGCAGAGAGAGAGAGAGAGAGAGAGAGAGAGAGAGAGAGAGATGGCTGTGCGTCTGGCAGAAAACATACAGAAAACATACAGCAAGAGAGATTGAGACAGACAGAAAGACAGAGCAATAGAGGGACAGACAGACAGCGCAATAGATAGAGAGACAGACAGACAGACAGGGCAATATAGAGAGCGAAACAGAGCAATAGAGAGAGAGAGAGAGAGACAGACAGAGCAATAGAGAGAGACAGACAGACAGAGCAATAGAGAGAGAGACAGACAGACAGAGCAATAGAGAGAGAGACAGACAGACAGAGCAACATATAGAGAGAGACAGACAGACAGCAATAGAGACAGAGAGACAGAGCAATAGAGACAGAGAGACAGAGCAATAGAGAGAGACAGACAGACAGACAGACAGACAGACAGACAGACAGACAGACAGACAGACAGACAGACAGACAGACAGACAGACAGACAGACAGACAGACAGACAGACAGACAGACAGACAGACAGACAGACAGACAGACAGACAGACAGACAGACAGACAGACAGACAGACAGACAGACAGACAGACAGACAGAGCAATAGAGAGAGAGACAGACAGACAGAGCAATAGAGAGAGAGACAGACAGACAGAGCAATAGAGAGAGACAGACAGACAGAGCAATAGAGAGAGAGAGACAGACAGAGCAATAGAGAGAGAGACAGAGCAATGGAGAGAGAGAGAGACAGACATAGCAATAGAGAGAGACAGAGCAATAGAGAGAGACAGACAGACAGAGCAATAGACAGAGAGAGAGACAGACAGACAGAGCAATAGAGAGAGAGAGACAGACAGACAGAGCAATAGAGACAGAGAGACAGAGCAATAGAGACAGAGAGACAGAGAGACAGAGAGACAGAGCGAGAGAGCGAGAGAGCGAGAGAGCGAGAGAGAGAGAGAGTGAGAGAGAGAGAGAGAGAGAGAGAGAGAGAGAGAGAGAGAGAGAGAGAGAGAGAGAGAGAGAGAGAGAGAGTCATACCATGGATCATTTTAGCTATGTGATTTTGAATTGTAGGACCCCTTTAGGTATCCCCCAAAATATTTAACAATATTTGATAAATATTGAATTAGTCTTTTACTACTAAAGCCCATAGAAAAGCATTAAATAACACATTCATAAATTACAAAATAGACAGTAAAAAAATGATAAGGTCTTGAAGTGTCTGTCCTATATCTAGGGGAAAAAAGAAGCTCACATATATATATATATATATATATATATATATATATATATATATATATATATATATATATATATATATATATTTTTTTACATAATTAACCCCATATTTTTAATGCACAAAACTACCTCCATGCTTTCATTGGTATGTTTGGGTAACCTTCAGACGAGTCCCGTGACACACCTGTGGGGATCGTGCAGCAGAAACAGAGAGTGATCGTAAGAGTAGGCCAAACCATTCAGATGCTGCAGATGTTTCTATGAGAAGGACGATTTTCGGGATGTCTCCTGGTCGGACAAACACCGCTGTACCTCGGCCACCTTCCACTGCAGATGTGGAAGGCCGACATGGGCGGATGCGGTGGATTGGGACGCAGCCCTGGTATCTCTAGCTTAAACTGACATATTTTTACTTACAGGATTAATACCTCATCCTTCATGTTCACTCATCTTCCGTCTTCTGTTTCTATATCTCCCCCTCTGTCGCCCGATCCATCCGCCCTGCCTTCTAAACCGACTGACACATGCCCTTTCTCCTGAGGCAAACACAAATCTCTCTATGACTCTCTCACCCTGCCTCCCCCCCCCCCCCCCAAACCCCCACACTCACTGTCCTCCACGGTAACCGTGGCTGCGCAGCTCGGGGGCGCCCCGGCATCGGGGATAACGTTTGATTGGAGAGAAACTACAAAGCCCAGTGCCCTGCCAGGCACCCCTCAGGAACCCTGTAGCTGTCTCTCTCTCTGAAGCTGTTCCCTCTCTGTCGTGCAGCATCAATACAGAAGCAGACCACAGTGGATATTGGCACTAATGAGTTGGACTGTGGTCGTTTGTAGCTCAGTTGGTAGAGCATGGCGCTTTTAACACCAGGGAAGTGGTAATGATTCCCTGGACTGTGCGTATGTGAAATGTATACACGCATGGCTGTAAGTCCGTTTGGATAAAAGCGTCTGCTAAATGGCAGATATTATGTACAGGGCTGGTCTGAATACAGCCACACCCAGGCTGCCTTCTTTCGCCATAGTGAGGTAGTGAGGAAGAGCCATGGAAGACACTTTTCTCACCCCCGTGAAGAACGGGTGGCGAGATCCTCTCTCTCTCTCTCTCTCTCTCTCTCTCTCTCTCTCTCTCTCTCTCTCTCTCTCTCTCTCTCTCTCTCTCTCTCTCTCACGCGCGCTATGTCTCTCTCTCTTTTTCTCTCTCTCTCTCTTTCCCTGCGTAAATCTGGGTCAGTCTTTGCGTGACAGACACTGACCATTATCGCCACTCATCCATGCAAAGAGGAAGAGCGGGAAAAGAAGGGGGAGCAAGAGGGAGGAGAGAGAAAGAGAGATAGAGCTTTGTCCTCGGTGCTCGTGGCTGAGCGACGGATTGGATACTCGCCCCCTGGGTGTCTGATTCTGCCCCCTTCCCACGTTCACACCTAGTCACCATCTTCCTATGAAGATACAGAACTACACACACACACAGTCCCAAACACGCATGTGCCACACGCGCGCGCGCACACACACAGATGGTGCTAGGTGATTGGGTAGGGTGATGAGATGGTTGATTCTCCCTCTGATGGCCTCCTTGGTGTGACTGTGTGGGACTGTTGGACCTCGGTCTCTCTTCGCAGGGCTCTGTAAGTACTGAACATTCTCTCATTTGTCCCGTGCTCTGTGTATTAGCCATGAGCGCGAGCCTCCGTGTGGTTCACTAACCGTGCCGTCACCGTCATGGTGTTGAGGTGACAAGGGCACGCCGTGCGCTCCTCTCTAATTTGAGACTGTCAGAGGATGGCAGGGGCCCATGTCCTGCTCTATGTCGCTGCTCGTCTGTCTGTCTGTCTGTCTGTCTGTCTGTCTGTCTGTCTGTCTGTCTGTCTGTCTGTCTGTCTGTCTGTCTGTCTGTCTGTCTGTCTGTCTGTCTGTCTGTCTGTCTGTCTGTCTGTCTGTCTGTCTGTCTGTCTGTCTGTCTGTCTGTCTGTCTGTCTGTCTGTCTGTCTGTCTGTCTGTGTCTGTTTGTCTCCCTAGTTGTGTCCCTAGTTTTGTCTCATCCCCCCACCCCAATTTTCCATCTCTGTTCCTGGTACATTACTCATTTCAGATGTTGCTGCATATCCCCCTCCTCTGTCCTTCCTTCCCTCCTTCCCTTGTCTCCCTCCATCTCTCCCTCTCTCCACTGCTGTCGTTCCACGGTGCGTTCCACAGTAATTATCTACACTGAGCGCACTCTCTCTCCATGTCCTCTAATTTGTTCCACCGGTGGCACCTGATGTGCAATTATGTAAAAAGACAAACAAAGCAAATGCCAAGCATGTCCTCTGACCTGAAGAATGATGACTGGAGTGTACTTGTTATCACACACACACACACACACACACACACACACACACACACACACACACACACACACACACACACACACACACACACACACACACACACACACACACACACACACACACACACACACACACACACACACACACACACACACACACACACACACACACACACACACCAGGGACAAACAGTGTGACGGCCTTATCTTTCCCTCTCCTCTCCTTAACCCCTTCCTTGCCAGCGGACTCTAGAATCTCTTCCAGGTATCTCAGGGGTCCTGGTTGTTCCAGCACCATGACCCCCTCTGAGTCCTCCTGACACCAGATCTCCGTTAATGAGCCTATTATAACCCGGATCCTCTGTTATCTTAAGTGGAGTCTCACAGAGCCAAGAGGCAGGGGAGGTAATAGATGAAGAGCAACATCCTCCCTCACACCCTCACTCCCTCATCTCTCTCTCTCTCTCTCTCTCTCTCTCTCTCTCTCTCTCTCTCTCTCTCTCTCTCTCTCTCTCTCTCTCTCTCTCTCTCTCTCTCTCTCTCTCTCTCTCTCTCTCTCTCTCTCTCTCTCTCTCTCTCTCTCTCTCTCATCTCTCTGAAACACAGGAGGGGGGGATTATAGAAGCTAGATGATAGCAGCTCTGATATGTACACATTCAACCTTGAACCAGTGAATAGGTTTATTTATTTTGATCCCCATTAGCTTTTGCAGAGGCAGCAGCTACTCTTTCTGGGGTCCACAAAAATACACAGAACTTGACAAGTAACAAAACACTGACTGCTGGACAAAAGGTCTGTAGGTCCAACAACAACGTCAAGACAAAGAAAGTGATACTGTAGATTCTATGCTGCCCTTGTAAATGTCACGGTACCCGTGAACAGGAAACGGAAGACATGTTGTTTTGAAAAGACAATGTCCGGTTTGGACAGGCATTCCTTTCGGGATGAGGCACGCTCCTTACAGTGTGTTTTTCAGCTCTACTGTCACACTCGCTAATAAACCCGGGAAAACCAAAACCACCTGAAAACACCCGGCTCCCCTTTAAACTCAACCTGAGGTAATTATCAGTCTGAGAGTCTAATCATGTGCGCATGCTGTGCGGATTTGTCTCTTTGATGGGGCAGCTGAGTGTTTGCTAGGCTAATCCTCTTTATGTTGCTGTCACAGCACAGTCACAATCGCCGCTGGGGAGGGCATCGCCGTCGACTACGTGGAATCCCACCGTGGGTTGCCTTGTCTGTGTCGTGTCTCTTCCCTCCGCTCTCTACATGTCTCGTCAAACACTGTAAAACCGCTTACTTCATTCAAAGCTGCTGGGAAATCCACTTTTGCCTGTCTCTCTGTGTATGTCTGGCTGCAGGGGTTATTGCCTGCGTCCCAAATTGCACCCTATACCCAATTTAGTGCACTACATTTTGACCAGGGCCCATGGGGTACCAATTTGGGACACTTTTTAGGAGTGCAAACGATTTCCTGGTTTTCCAAGGTTATGAGAAGGTCGAAAGGCAGACATACACTACCGTCGGGATATTAGTGCTCCTTTTTCATTCAACATCTTACTGGCTTACGGTGATAAATCCCCTCCCAGCTGTGTGTGGCCCCGGATTATGGGCTCTGTACCTGTTTACAGGAGACAGCGGGAGGTGTTGTAGGATCTATCGGGCCACAGCCAGGGACAATCTACTGTTGTATGTTGGGTAGGCATCTGAGTGTCCGAGCTCAGGGAATGTATGTGTACGACACAGTTCATGTTATGTTGGTTATGTGACGTATCGGTGTGTTGGAGCCCAGTGAGTGTGAGGTGATGCACTGTGAGGTGATACGGGTAGACAGAGTAGACACCCTGTTGGAGCCCAGTGAGTGTGAGGTGATGCACTGTGAGGTGATACGGGTAGACAGAGTAGACACCCTGTTGGAGCCCAGTGAGTGTGAGGTGATGCACTGTGAGGTGATACGGGTAGACAGAGTAGACACCCTGTTGGAGCCCAGTGAGTGTGAGGTGATGCACTGTGAGGTGATACGGGTAGACAGAGTAGACACCCTGTTGGAGCCCAGTGAGTGTGAGGTGATGCACTGTGAGGTGATACGGGTAGACAGAGTAGACACCCTGTTGGAGCCCAGTGAGTGTGAGGTGATGCACTGTGAGGTGATACGGGTAGACAGAGTAGACACCCTGTTGGAGCCCAGTGAGTGTGAGGTGATGCACTGTGAGGTGATACGGGTAGACAGAGTAGACACCCTGTTGGAGCCCAGTGAGTGTGAGGTGATGCACTGTGAGGTGATACGGGTAGACAGAGTAGACACCCTGTTGGAGCCCAGTGAGTGTGAGGTGATGCACTGTGAGGTGATACGGGTAGACAGAGTAGACACCCTGTTGGAGCCCAGTGAGTGTGAGGTGATGCACTGTGAGGTGATACGGGTAGACAGAGTAGACACCCTGTTGGAGCCCAGTGAGTGTGAGGTGATGCACTATGAGGTGATACGGTAGACAGAGTAGACACCCTGTTGGAGCCCAGTGAGTGTGAGGTGATGCACTGTGAGGTGATACGGTAGACAGAGTAGACACCCTGTTGGAGCCCAGTGAGTGTGAGGTGATGCACTGTGAGGTGATACGGTAGACAGAGTAGACACCCTGTTGGAGCCCAGTGAGTGTGAGGTGATGCACTGTGAGGTGATACGGTAGACAGAGTAGACACCCTGTTGGAGCCCAGTGAGTGTGAGGTGATGCACTGTGAGGTGATACGGTAGACAGAGTAGACACCCTGTTGGAGCCCAGTGAGTGTGAGGTGATGCACTGTGAGGTGATACGGTAGACAGAGTAGACACCCTGTTGGAGCCCAGTGAGTGTGAGGTGATGCACTGTGAGGTGATACGGTAGACAGAGTAGACACCCTGTTGGAGCCCAGTGAGTGTGAGGTGATGCACTGTGAGGTGATACGGGTAGACAGAGTAGACACCCTGTTGGAGCCCAGTGAGTGTGAGGTGATGCACTGTGAGGTGATACGGGTAGACAGAGTAGACACCCTGTTGGAGCCTGGCCCGGCCTCAAGACAGTGCTGAGAGGGAGGGAGAGTGCTTTTCTGTGTTTTCCAGGAGAAGGTTAAAGACAACAGAGTGGCATGTTTCCCTGTGGGGTTGCGTGTGCAAGATGCCCTTCCATTCGGCAGGTAGCCTAGCGGTTAAGAGCATTGGGCCAGTAACCGAAAAGTTGCTATTTCGAATACCCAAGCCGGCTAGATCCAAAATATGTTGCTGTGCCCTTGAGCAAGGCACTTAACACTAATTGCTCCTGTAAGTCGTTCCGGATAAGAGCGTCTGCTAAATGACTCCAATGTACTTACTGTACTAACAGGTGCACTGATGCTCTGTAGCCATCAGGTGGTGCAGAGGAGGAGAAGATTAACTGTTGCTTGTGGAGGAATCAAAGGACCAGCCTAGTCTCGTAGAATAAACATAACACCAGTAAATGAAAATCTGGAACACTCAAATTAGTATGATTTGTTACGTTTGGTATGGTTACATAAGACAGAAGGTTGGTCATGGTGGATGGGTGGGCCACACGCCATACTGGCTGTTGATGCTGCGACTGATTTTGATGTTTTCACGGATGCTTATTTTCTCTCCCAACCTACTCCACCTCAGCTCCTACCCCTGTCCCCACCAACACCACCATCTCCTCTCCTCCAAAGCCCTGGCCACTCATTAGTGAAAGCGAGAACACACCCAACAAGTGTCTGTCTTGTCTCATGTCTCTCACTTCTCATCCCCAGAACTGTCATGCTGTTTGTCTCTCAGAGATGGTGAAAAATAGAGACTGAGGTGCAGGCTGAGGGTGTTCTCTCTCTCTCTCTCTCTCTCTCTCTCTCTCTCTCTCTCTCTCTCTCTCTCTCTCTCTCTCTCTCTCTCTCTCTCTCTCTCTCTCTCTCTCTCTCTCTCATTCCATATATCATATAGCGCGAACGTCTTGCAAAGGTTGCGTGCTCGAATCTCATCACGGACAACTTTAGCATGTTAGTTAACCCTTCTCCTAACCTTAACCCTTTAATGTAACTCCTAACTCTAACCTTAACCCCTAGCCCCTAGCCTGGCTAAAGTTTGCTAGGTGGCTAATGCTAACTAGGTGGCTAACATTAGCTAGGCTAGGGTTAGGGGTTAAGTTTAGGGTTAAGGTTAAAGTTAGGGTTAAGGTTAGAGTTAGGAGTTACATGTAAAGGTTATTAAGGTTAGGGTTAGGAGAAGGGTTAACTAATATGCTAAGTTGGAATTTCATATGTATTGCACATTTTTAACATATTGTTTGAATTGCAATTCATAACATATCATACAAATTATAATTCATAACATATCATACGAAATGAATGATAAACCTCCACAAATTAACACATACCATACCAAACGTAACATATACTAATTTGTGTGTCCTTGATTTTAGTTTACTATGTATGGATCCATATTTCATGATATCATGTCATCTTAAAACCTGTCTACATATTGTTTACAATATTAAATATTCTAGCATCATGACTCAAACGAACATGGTTAGGAACATTTTGTACTATTACACAGGGTGCTGGGAAATGGAGGTGACAAGAAAACACAGGCTGGTTAAAAGCAGTACTTGAGAGAAGCCTCCTGCTGCAGTAAGAGGTCCAGCAGCACCCACCCAGATTGCTAGCCTGAGCCTCCCAGACAGACAGACACACAGCCACCAGCACTGAAACAGACGGAAAGACAGCCTCTCCGCACCCCTGTCTGTGCTGCCTAGCCTGCCGTCCACCACACAAAACCCTTGAAACCCAGTCACAACCACCACCTACACACACACACCATCCCCCCAGAGTCCCCATCCATCCCTGGCTGCTCTCCTCTCTCTCACACACCCAGACAGACTGGCAGACTCCCCCCATGTAACTGCTCCGTATGTCAGCCCAGCGCTGCCACACGCCATACTGGCTGTTAATAACGGTGTTGATGTTGCGACTGATTTTGATGTTTTCACTGAATGCTTATTTTATCTCCCATCCTACTCCACCTCAGCTCCTACCCCTATCCCCACCACAACACTCCCAACAACAGGTCTTGTCTCCTGTCTCTCACTCCTCGTCCCCAGCCACGACAAGCTATTGCCATGGTAGAAATTGTGGAAAATGGAGCCTAAGGCGCTGGCTGCTAGTGTTTCTCTTCTCTCTCTCTCTCTCTCTCTCTCTCTCTCTCTCTCTCTCTCTCTCTCTCTCTCTCTCTCTCTCTCTCTCTCTCTCTCTCTCTCTCTCTCTTGTTCTCGCCATCTCTTCCTCTCCTCTCTCTTCCTCTCCTCTCTCTTTCTCTCCTGTTCCCTTTTTCTTTCCATTTCTCACATTTATGCCCGTCTCACGCTTGTTCTCCCTTCTTCTTCTCCTGCCCTCCTGTTTACTTTTTTTTCAACACAGTTGTAGTGATTGTGGAGTATCTCCGTCACTCTGCAGAAGCCAAGTAAATAGCCAATTAGTGGATTCAATAAAGAGAGTAGCTGTTCTTGTGCTCCTACCATAGTCAACATCTGGCTTAATTGAACAGAAAACGTCCTCCTTCAAGAGACAAAACCGGCCTAGTTTGTGTGTCTTTTGTCGGGAGGACCTTGTGCAACTCTGTCAAGGACATCTGAAGTGGTGCTAATAGTGTAGCTGTGTGTCTCAAAAGCAGCCTGCTCAAACCACTGTGAGCCTGACGCCTAAAGCCACAAAGCCTCTTAACTGGAGTCTAGTAAATACTGTTGTAATAAGGTAAAGCAGAGGCAATGTTGGATCAATGACCTCAGCATAACCTTGTGAGAAGACAGCTATTTGCTTGGGATTTGGGGGAATGTGGAAGGGTAGTGGGAATAGTGTTGAGGAAGAGATGGACGTGCTTGATGTTCCCTCTGTTTATGACCCATGCCTATTCTCTCCGTTCCTCTGTCCACACACACACACACACACACACACACACACACACACACACACACACACACACACACACACACACACACACACACACACACACACACACACACACACACACACACACACACACACACACACACACACACACACACACACACACACACACACACACAGTTTGCGGGTCTCTCTTTTTTTCTCCAAATCATAGCTGTAGTTTGATGTAGTGGTGGTGTCTTGGACATGATGGCTGGGAGAGTGTGGAGGAGAATGTTTAATGGCGAGAGCTACAAACTAAAGGAGGAAAAGGCTATGTGTCAGGACAGCGTGGCGCCTGCCTGCTGTGGCAGGGCTGCAATGGAGGCAGTGGTGCAGTCAGCGCTGTGTAGCTGATATCAGATCGATATGTCACACCGCCCTGTCTATCCCACAGCACAATGAAAGGCTCCCCGCTCCCCGCTCCCGGCACCCCGCTGCCCGCTACAACAATGTTCCTCTCCTCTCTCCTTCAGACCTGAGAGACCCACCGTCCTCCAGTCCAGTCCAGTCCTGAATGTTAAATCATTCCATTACACGTAGGATGCTAACATGCTAACAGCTCTCTAAATACCATTTCTGCTGGTTTGGGACATGTCTTCCTGGGTAGCAGTCATCATGTTAGGAGAGGCTAATTCAGATATTAGATGTTTTTTTCTCTCCAAACACAAAACTCATGTATCACGAAGGCTGTCTTTGCAGGCGGCAGGCTAGGCTCAAACAGTTATGGAATATGTGTTATGGAGTATGCCATTTCCTTTACAAATCCATGCTTTAGCATGTGTCCATGGGAATGAACTGACGGGACAGCAGCAGAGGCTTTAGAGGCAATATGTTATGTACTGTACACACTGTAGGGGGCTAGTGAGGTTTGAAGTCCCGCCCCTCCCCCCGTAGGCCTGACCAGGAGGGTCACTGGTACAACTGACAGGTCGACCTTGGGAAGACAGGTTTACAAAGCTGCTGATGTAACCGAGAAGGACATACCCGTGTCCGTAGCTACGGTTTATTTAGATGCATATGAGGTTGTGTACAGTGTGTCTTTATGTGTCTGTGTGGATGTATGCGGGTGTACGTGTGTGTGTGTGTGTGATAGTGTTTGCCTCGTAACATGAGATAGTCAATTACTGTCTCCTAGTGGTGGGAGTAGACTGTCTAGTCTACATTGTTTCCACTGTGTGGGTGTTTGTGCGTCAATGGACTTGTCAGTTCGGCTCTGCCTTCTCCGTAGCCTCTCATGCAGAAAGCCCTGTCTGACAATCTTCCCCACCCTCCCAAGGCCTCTTCCACTGCCTCACATGCTATGTGAAACCAGGAGAGAGGAGCAGAGAGGAACGTGACAGTACCAGTACCCCGCCCAGCCTTGAGGGATCTTCATACACCCTGCATGGTGCTAGCGCTACATGGCTATTAGGAAAATGGCAGACGTTCATTTGAAAATCTCGATCATTCCCTTAGTTCATAGATGTTTGCATCTGATCACTCGTACCTTGCAAAATCTCCTTTGTTCATAATGTCTGTCTGTGAACAAAGACTAAATCCACTGAAATGGCAGTATAGAGACTGGAGAGA
The DNA here is from genome assembly GCF_021184085.1 of Oncorhynchus gorbuscha. Lineage (NCBI taxonomy): Eukaryota > Metazoa > Chordata > Actinopteri > Salmoniformes > Salmonidae > Oncorhynchus > Oncorhynchus gorbuscha. Next base: position 29,029,481 of record NC_060198.1, on the reverse strand, counting down.
GGGGTGATGAGTCAACAGACAGGTTTGGTGATTCTCATGTGGCCTAACATCTTTAGCACTCTATTATCTTTAACACTCTAACATCTTTAACATTATCTTTAACACTCTAACATCTTTAACATTACATTACATTTACATTTAAGTCATTTCAGCTCTTATGGAACAGCATTCACCTTAAGACATCCAGTGGAACAGTCACTTTACAATAGTGCATCTAAATCTTAAAGGGGGGGTGAGAGGGATTACTTATCCTATCCTAGGTATTCCTTAAAGAGGTGGGGTTTCAGGTGTCTCCGGAAGGTGGTGATTGACTCCGCTGTCCTGGCGTCGTGAGGGAGTTTGTTCCACCATTGGGGGGCCAGAGCAGCGAACAGTTTTGACTGGGCTGAGCGGGAGCTGTACTTCCTCAGTGGTAGGGAGGCGAGCAGGCCAGAGGTGGATGAACGCAGTGCCCTTGTTTGGGTGTAGGGCCTGATCAGAGCCTGGAGGTACTGAGGTGCCGTTCCCCTCACAGCTCCGTAGGCAAGCACCATGATCTTGTAGCGGATGCGAGCTTCAACTGGAAGCCAGTGGAGAGAGCGGAGGAGCGGGGTGACGTGAGAGAACTTGGGAAGGTTGAACACCAGACGCGCTGCGGCGTTCTGGATGAGTTGTAGGGGTTTAATGGCACAGGCAGGAAGCCCAGCCAACAGCGAGTTGCAGTAATCCAGACGGGAGATGACAAGTGCCTGGATTAGGACCTGCGCCGCTTCCTGTGTGAGGAGGGTCGTACTCTGCGGATGTTGTAGAGCATGAACCTACAGGAACGGGCCACCGCCTTGATGTTAGTTGAGAACGACGGGGGTGTTGTCCAGGATCACTCCATGGTTCTTAGCGCTCTGGGAGGAGGACACAATGGAGTTGTCAACCGTGATGGCGAGATCATGGAACGGGCAGTCCTTCCCCGGGAGGAAGAGCAGCTCCGTCTTGCCGAGGTTCAGCTTGAGGTGGTGATCCGTCATCCACACTGATATGTCTGCCAGACATGCAGAGATGCGATTCGCCACCTGGTCATCAGAAGGGGGAAAGGAGAAGATTAATTGTGTGTCGTCTGCATAGCAATGATAGGAGAGACCATGTGAGGTTATGACAGAGCCAAGTGACTTGGTGTATAGCGAGAATAGGAGAGGGCCTAGAACAGAGCCCTGGGGGACACCAGTGGTGAGAGTGCGTGGTGAGGAGACAGATTCTCGCCAGGAGCGACCTGTCAGGTAGGACGCAATCCAAGCGTGGGCCGCGCCGGAGATGCCCAACTCGGAGAGGGTGGAGAGGAGGATCTGATGGTTCACAGTATCGAAGGCAGCCGATAGATCTAGAAGGATGAGAGCAGAGGAGAGAGAGTTAGCTTTAGCAGTGCGGAGCGCCTCCGTGATACAGAGGAGAGCAGTCTCAGTTGAATGACTACTCTTGAAACCTGACTGATTTGGATCAAGAAGGTCATTCAGAGAGAGATAGCGGGAGAGCTGGCCAAGGACGGCACGTTCAAGAGTTTTGGAGAGAAAAGAAAGAAGGGATACTGGTCTGTAGTTGTTGACATCGGAGGGATTGAGGGTAGGTTTTTTCAGAAGGGGTGCAACTCTCGCTCTCTTGAAGACTGAAGGGACGTAGCCAGCGGTCAGGGATGAGTTGATGAGCGAGGTGAGGTAAGGGAGAAGGTCTCCGGAAATGGTCTGGAGAAGAGAGGAGGGGATAGGGTCAAGCAGGCAGGTTGTTGGGCGGCCGGCCGTCACAAGACGCGAGATTTCATCTGGAGAGAGAGGGGAGAAAGAGGTCAGAGCACAGGGTAGGGCAGTGTGAGCAGAACAGCGGTGTCGTTTGACTTAGCAAACGAGGATCGGATGTCGTCGACCTTCTTTTCAAAATGGTTGACGAAGTCATCTGCAGAGAGGGAGGAGGGGGGGGGAGGATTCAGGAGGGAGGAGAAGGTGGCAAAGAGCTTCCTAGGGTTAGAGGCAGATGCTTGGAATTTAGAGTGGTAGAAAGTGGCTTTAGCAGCAGAGACAGAGGAGGAAAATGTAGAGAGGAGGGAGTGAAAGGATGCCAGGTCCACAGGGAGGCGAGTTTTCCTCCATCTCTAACATCTTTAACACTCTAACATCTTTAACACTCTATTATCTTTAACACACTAACATCTTTAACACTGTAACATATTTAACACTGTAACACCTTTATCACTCTATTATCTTTAACACTCTATCATTAACACTCTAACATCTTTAACACTCTAACATCTTTAACACTGTAACATATTTAACACTGTAACACCCTTATCACTCTATTATCTTTAACACTCTATCATTAACACTCTAACATCTTTAACACTCTAACATCTAACACTCTAACATCTTCAACACTATTATGCTTAACACTCTATTATCTTTAACACTCTTATCTTTAACACTCTTATCTTTAACACTCTTATCTTTAACACTCTTATCTTTAGCACTCTAACATCTTTAACACTCCATTCACTTTAACACTCCATTCACTTTAACCCCTCATTCACTTTAACACTCTAACATCTTTAACACACTAACATCTTTAACACACTAACATCTTTAACACTGTAACATCTTTAACACTCTATTATCTTTAACACACTAACATCTTTAACACACTAACATCTTTAACACTGTAACATCTTTAACACTCTATTATCTTTAACACACTAACATCTTTAACACACTAACATCTTTAACACTGTAACATCTTTAACACTCTATTATCTTTAACACACTAACATCTTTAACACTGTAACATCTTTAACACTGTAACATATTAAACACTGTAACATCTTTAACACACTAAAATCTTTAGCACTGTAACATCTTTACATGGCAAGGATGTTTCAGTTTGACTCAAATCCTGCGACCAAGCTGTTGCCGTGGAGACCGGGCCCAGCATGGGGGATCCTATCCCATATTCATGTGACGATTTAGCACCAATTCCTCACTACACACACACACACACACACACACACACACACACACACACACACACACACACACACACACACACACACACACACACACACACACACACACATATTCATTTTTTCATTTTATTATTTTTTATTTCACCTTTATTTAACCAGGTAGGCTGGTTGCAACTGCGACCTGGCCAAGATAAAGCAAAGCAGTGTGACACAGACAACAACACAGAGTTACACATGGGGTAAACAATTGCCAAGCCCATAACACAAACAAGTCAATGACACAGTAGAGAAAAGAAAGTCTATATACAGTGTGTGCAAAAGGCATGATGAGGTAGGCAATAAATAGGCCATCGGAGCGAATAATTACAATTTAGCAGATTAACACTGGAGTGATAAATGAGCAGATGATGATGTGCAAGTAGAGATACTAGTGTGCAAAAGAGCAGAACTGTAAATAAAATAAAAACAGTATGGGGATGAGGTAGGTAGATTGGGTGGGCTATTTACAGATGGACTATGTACAGCTGCAGCGATCGGTTAGCTGCTCAGATAGTTGATTTTTGTAATTAGTTCCATTCACTGGCAGCAGAGAACTGGAAGGAAAGGGGTGGATGACCGCGGCAGCTTTCCAATCTTTAGGGATCTCGGACCATACGAAAGAGAGGTAGAACAGGGTGGTAATAGGGGTTGTTTTAGAAGTAGAGGGTCCAGATTGTCTAGCCCAGCTGATTTGTACTGGTCCAGGTTTTGCAGCTCTTTCAGAACATCTGCTGTCTGGATATGGGTGAAGGAGAAGCTGGGGAGGCTTGGGAGAGTAGCTGCGGGGGGGTCTGTAGCCAGGAGGGAGGCATTGAGAAATGTTTATTGAAATTTTCGATTATCATGGATTTATCAGTGGTGACCGTGTTACCTAGCCTCAGTGCAGTGGGCAGCTGGGAAGAGATGCTCTTGTTCTCCATGGATTTAACAGTGTCCCAAAACCTTTTGGAGTTAGAGCTACAGGATGCAAATTTCTGCCTGAAGAAGCTGGCCTTTGCTTTCCTGACTGACTGCGTGTATTGGTTCCTGACTTCCCTGAAGAGTTGCATATCGCGGGGACTATTCGATGCTATTGCAGTCCGCCACAGGATGTTTTTGTGCTGGTCAACGGCAGTCAGGTCTGGAGTGAACCAAGGGCTACAGTGGGGCAAAAAAGTATTTAGTCAGCCACCAATTGTGCAAGTTCTCCCACTTAAAAAGATGAGAGAGGCCTGTAATTTTCTTCATAGATACACTTCAACTATGACAGACAAAATCAGAAAAAGAAATCCAGAAAATTACATTGTAGTATTTTTAATGAATTTATTTGCAAATTATGGTGGAAAATAAGTATTTGGTCAATAACAAAAGTTTATCTCAATACTCTGTTATTTACTCTTTGTTGGCAATGACAGAGGTCAAACGTTTTCTGTAAGTCTTCACAAGCTTTTCACACACTGTTGCTGGTATTTTGGCCCATTCCTCCATGCAGATCTCCTCTAGAGCAGTGATGTTTTGGGGCTGTTGCTGGGCAACATGGACTTTCAACTCCCTCCAAAGATTTTCTATGGGGTGGAGATCTGGAGACTGGCTAGGCCACTCCAGAACTTTGAAATGCTTCTTACGAAGCCACTCCTTCGTTGCCCGGGCAGTGTGTTTGGGATCATTGTCATGCTGAAAGACCCAGCCACGTTTCATCTTCAATGCCCTTGCTGATGGAAGGAGGTTTTCGCTCAAAATGTCACGATACATGGCCGCATTCATTCTTTCCTTTACATGGATCAGTTGTCTTGGTCCCTTTGCAGAAAAACAGCCCCAAAGCATGATGTTTCCACCCCCATGCTTCACAGTAGGTATGGTGTTCTTTGCAACTCAGCATTCTTTGTCCTCCAAACACAACGAGTTGAGTTTTTACCAAAATCTCCCAATCTTCTTCTGAATCATCCAAATGCTCTCTAGCAAACTTCAGATGGGCCTGGACATGTACTGACTTAAGCAGGGGGACACGTCTGGCACTGCAGGATTTGAGTACCTGGCGGCGGAGTGTGTTACTGATGGTAGGCTTTGTTATTTTGGTCCCAGCTCTCTGCAGGTTATTCACTAGGTCCCCCCGTGTGGTTCTGGGATTTTTGCTCACCGATCTTGTGATCATTTTGACCCCACGGGGTGAGATCTTGCGTGGAGCCCCAGGTAGAGGGAGATTATCAATGGTCTTGTATGTCTTCCTTTTCCTAATAATTGCTCCCACAGTTGATTTCTTCAAACCAAGCTGCTTACCTATTGCAGAGTCAGTCTTCCCAGCCTTGTGCAGGTGTACAATTTTGTTTCTGGTGTCCTTTGACTGTTTGAGGTTGTGGACAGGTGTCTTTTATACTGATAACAAGTTCAAACAGGTGCCATTAATACAGGTAACGAGTGGAGGACAGAGGAGCTTCTTAAAGAAGAAGTTACAGGTCTGTGAGAGCCAGAAATCCGGCTTGTTTGTAGGTGAACAAATACATATTTTCCACCAAAATTTGCAAATAAATTCATTAAAAATCCTACAGTGTGATTTTCTGGATTTTTTTCTCATTTTGTCTGTCATAGTTGAAGTGTACCTATGATGAAAGTTACAGGCCTCTCTCGTCTTTTAAGTGGGAGATCTTGCACAATTGGTGTCTGACTAAATACTTTTTTGCCCCACTGTATATCTGTTCTTAGTTCTGCATTTTTTGAACGGAGCATGCTTATCTAAGATGGTAAGGAAATTACTTTTAAAGAATGACCAGGCATCCTCGACTGACGGGATGAGGTCAATATCCTTCCAGGAAACCCGGGCCAGGTCAATTAGAAAGGTCTGCTCGCAGAAGTGTGACGATTTAGCACCAATTCCAAACTGCACACACGCACACACGCACACACACACACACACACACACACACACACACACACACACACACACACACACACACACACACACACACACACACACACACACACACACACACACACACACACACACAATCCTACTCAAAAGAGTAAGTAGAGAAATGTAAGTGCGAGCTTTAAAAAGTTGAGCTAGTCACAGCATATCATAGTGTCTGAGTCATTGATACCTTTGTGAAGGCGACTCAAATACCTTGACTTTGTTGTCCTTAAACCCTTTTGCCACAACTTTGGAAGTATTCTTGGGGTCCAAGCTTTAACTTCCTGATTGATGTCTTGAGATGTTGCTTCAATATATCCAGAGTTTTCCTCCCTCATGACGCCATCTATTTTGTGAAGTGCACCAGTCCCTCCTGCAGCAAAGCACCCCCACAACATGATGCTGCCATCCCCGTGCTTCACGGTTGGGATGGTGTTCTTCGGCTTGCAATCCTCCCCCTTTTTCCTCCAAACATGACAATGGTCATTATGGCCAAACAGTTCTATTTTTGTTTCATCAGACCAGAGGACATTTCTCGAAAAGTACGATCTTTGTCCCCAAGTGCAGTTGCAAACCGTAGTCTGTCTTTTTATGGTGGTTTTGGAGTAGTGGCTTCTTCCTTGCTGAGCAGCCTTTCAGGTTATGTCGATATAGGACTCGTTTTACTGTGGATATAGATACTTTTGTACCTGTTTCCTCCAGCATCTTCACAAGGTCTTTTGCTGTTGTTCTGGGATTGATTTGCACTTTTCGCACCAAAGTACATTAATCTCTAGGAGACAGAACACATCTTCTTCCTGAGTGGTATGACGGCTGCGTGGTCCCATGGTGTTTATACTTGCGTACTATTGTTTGTACAGATGAACGTGGCACATTCATGCAAATTGCTCCCAAGGATGAACCAGACTTGTGGAGGTCTGCAATTTATTTTCTGAAGTCTTAGCTGATTTTTTATTTATTTTCCCCAATATCAATCAAATCAAATGTATTTATATAGCCCTTCTTACATCAGCTGATATATCAAAGTGCCGTACAGAAACCCAGCCTAAATCCCCAAACAGCAAGCAATGCAGGTGTAGAAGCACGGTGACTAGGAAAAACTCTCTAGAAAAGGCCAAAAGCTAGGAAGAAACCTAGAGAGGAACCAGGCTATAGGGGTGCCCAGTCCTCTTCTGGCTGTGCCGGGTGGAGATTATAGCAGAACATGGCCAAGATGTTCAAATGTGCATAAATGACCAGCATGGTCAAATAATAGGAATCATAATGAACAGGTCAGGGTTCCATAGCCACAGGCAGAAGAGTTGAAACTGGAGCAGCAGCACGGCCAGGTGGACTGGGGACAACAAGTAGTCTTCATGCCAGGTACTCCTGAGGCATGGTCCTAGGGCTCAGTTCCTCCGAGAGAAAGAAAGAAAGAATGAGAGAATTAGAGAGAGCATACTTAAATTCACACTGGACACCGGATGAGACAGGAGAAATACTCCTGATATAACAGACTGACCCTAGCCCCCCCGACACATAAACTACTGCAGTATAAACACTGGAGGCTGAGACAGGAGGGGTCAGGAGACATATCAAGCAAAGAGGCACAGAGTTTGAAGATAGGCCTTGAAATACATCCACAGGTACACCTCCAATTGACTCAAACTATGTCAATTAGCCTATCAGAAGCTTCGAAAGCCATGACATCATTTTCTGGAATTTTACAAGCTGTTTAAAGGCACAGTCAACTTAGTGCATGTAAACTTCTGACCCACTGGAATTGTGATACAGTGAATTATAAGTGAAAGAATTTGTCTGCAAACAATTGTTGGGAAAATGACTTGTGTCATGCACAAAGTAGATGTCCTAACCGACTTGCCAAGACTATAGTTTGTTAAATAGAAATTTGTGGAGTGGTTGAAAAACGAGTTTGAATGATTCTAAACTAAGTGTATGTAAACTTCCAAATTCAACTGTAGATGTAGGCATACAGAAGGAGGCTAATTTGCAGAATTTCAGATTTTTTTGTAAGCGTCATATTGTTAGATTATAGGAGTAACTATGGTAGGCCTAAAACATTCTTCCTCACCTCAAGTTCAGTTGTGACAGTCAGTTTGAGCACTGGTGCACACTGACTTTATCTCATAGACATGCAGTAGCTAAGCTTCCCATTTTTACAATTGCTAACATCCTTTTGTCCAATCTGTAATCCCCTTTTCAAAACTATAAACATAATTAGCACAACATCCGTCTGTTGTGGACCATACCATGAACACAATTCATGTTGTTTTCACAGAATATGCAGTCAATTAACACGTTTCTAAAATGCTTAAATTTAGTTTCAATACAAGCATACCCAATACCAAAATTATGGATCTTTCTTGTCTTATTTACAGATAGTTGCACACAGTATGCCAGAAATGAAGACCTAATGTTCAAAACCTTAAATATAGTATAAAGTCTCTACTTCTGCAACAACAGCTGGTCAAAAGCTGTATCGAAACAGCTGATACGCATTTTTGAATGAACAGATCATTGAAACGTTGAGAATTAGCTGATTTACTGTAAGTTGTGTAAAATAGACCAACCACAGCTGATTCCAATCTCAATCGGAGACATAGCCAGGTGTTGAAGTTCTTTCAATTACATGGACATACACTGTTAAAAGGGGGACTCTTTGGATTGATTTTGTTCAATGTCGATACAGAACAACACAGAGGAGCAGAGAGAGAAAAAATCATGTCTTGACACGGGAGGGGAGTAGTTGGACCAGGGAGAGGAGTAGCTGGACCAGGGAGAGGAGTAGCTTGACCAGGGAGAGGAGGAGTTGGACCAGGCAGAGGAGTAGTTGGACCAGGCAGAGGAGTAGCTGGACCAGGGAGAGGAATAGTTGGACCAGGCAGAGGAGTAGCTGGACCAGGGAGTGAAGTAGCTGGACCAGGTAGAGGAGTAGCTGGACCATGCAGAGGAGTAGCTGGACCAGGCAGAGGAGTAGCTGGACCAGGGAGAGGAATAGTTGGACCAGGCAGAGGAGTAGCTGGACCAGGGAGAGGAGTAGTTGGACCAGGCAGAGGAGTAGCTGGACCAGGGAGAGGAGTAGTTGGACCAGGCAGAGGAGTAGCTGGACCAGGGAGAGGAATAGATGGACCAAGCAGAGGAGTAGCTGGACCAGGCAGTGAAGTAGCTGGACCAGGTAGAGGAGTAGCTGGACCCTGCAGAGGAGTAGCTGGACCAGGCAGAGGAGTAGCAGTGGAGAGGCAGAATACCATGGATCACTGAGAGAGGCTGGTCAAAGGCCAGTCAGTGGTCTATCACTAGCAGCTGGTGAAAGAGTCCAGTCTAATACCATGGTCTATCACTGAGAGAGGCTGGTGGAAGAGTCCAGTCTAATACCATGGTCTATCACTGAGAGAGGCTGGTGAAAGAGTCCAGTCTAATACCATGGTCTATCACTGAGAGAGGCTGGTCAAAGAGTCCAGCCTAATACCATGGTCTATCACTGAGAGAGACTGGTGAAAGAGTCCAGTCTAATACCATGGTCTATCACTGAGAGAGGCTGGTCAAAGAGTCCAGTCTAATACCATGGTCTATCACTGAGAGAGGCTGGTCAAAGAGTCCAGTCTAATACCATGGTCTATCACTGAGAGAGGCTGGTCAAAGAGTCCAGTCTAATACCATGGTCTATCACTGAGAGAGGCTGGTCAAAGAGTCCAGTCTAATACCATGGTCTATCACTGAGAGAGGTTGGTGAAAGAGTCCAGTCTAATACCATGGTCTATCACTGAGAGAGGCTGGTGAAAGAGTCCAGTCTAATACCATGGTCTATCATTGAGAGAGGCTGGTCAAAGAGTCCAGCCTAATACCATGGTCTATCACTGAGAGAGACTGGTGTAAGAGTCCAGCCTAATCTCAGACGGTCAACTGTGGCTTCCATTATCCGGAATTTTCAACAAACCAACGGGTAAGTAATGCATTTCACAAGGGCTTGTTCTGTCATTACTGTTGCTATGACCCACAGTAACTGTAGGCCACCAGTCCCAATGCAAATACATATGTTGTATTGTTGTTCCTCTAAAGGACGCTCTTCTCCCTCTGGGGGAAGAGGAAAGCTCCTCAGTGAAGACCAAGAGCCATTGTCGGATTGGTCATTGCTGACAATGCAATGAAACTGCGAGAAATTCAGAGCAGAATTGTAGAGGACAACCTGATGTTTCACAGTGTGGAAAGCATCAGTCTGACTTCCATTGGTTCAGACTCTGACCAATCACAGAGTTGGAATGAAACAGTTGTACACAGTTCCTTTTGAACGGAACAGTAAGCTTGTCAAGGAACTCCGGCACCAATACGTCCAGGTATGGTGTCTATCCAAGATGTCTTGTTCTACAGTGAGTTTTACACTATGCTACTCTACATGTAAACATGGGTTACATTACACACAGTAGGACATACTGAAAAGCATGTACACATACTGTGTTTGATTTCTTTTAGAGAGTCATGGAGTTGGGGGCTAATCAGACCCCACATGAAATAATTTATGTAGATGAGGCAGGGTTTAGCCTGGCAAAAACACGTTGGTGGGGATGAAACGTCATCAAGGGAAAGGGCCACAGTTGATGTGCCGGGTCAGAGAGGAGAAAATATTACAATGTGTGCTGCAATCTCGAGTGCAGAAATGCCAGATTGTTCCCTACAACACTGAGCACCTTGTTTTGTTTATTAGATGACCTCCACCAACAACTGGTGCCAGAAGCAGAAACAGGTGGGAGGAAACATGAGGACATTTGTGACTGCATGGGACAATGTAGCATTCCACCAATCACATGTAATAACAAACTGGTCTGCAGCCCAACCAATAATGGTTTCCCTTTTCCTCCCCCCTACTCACCTTTCCCCCCCCTACTCACCTTTCCTCCCCCTACTCACCTTTCCTCCCCCTACTCACCTTTTCTCCCCCTACTCACCTTTCCTCCCCCTACTCACCTTTCCTCCCCCTACTCACCTTTCCTCCCCCCTACTCACCTTTCCTCCCCCTACTCACCTTTCCTCCCCCTACTCACCTTTCCTCCCCCTACTCACCTTTCCCCCCCTACTCACCTTTCCTCCCCCTACTCACCCTACCTCCCCCCCTACTCACCTTTCCTCCCCCTACTCACCTTTCCTCCCCCTACTCACCTTTCCTCCCCCTACTCACCTTTCCTCCCCCCTACTCACCTTTCCTCCCCCTACTCACCTTTCCTCCCCCCTCCCTTTACTCCCCCTACTCACCTTTCCTCCCCCTACTCACCTTTCCTCCCCCTACTCACCTTTCCTCCCCCTAATCACCTTTCCTCCCCCTCACCTTTCCCCCCCTACTCACCTTTCCTCCCCTACTCACCTTTCCTCCCCCTACTCACCTTTCCTCCCCACTACTCACCTTTCCTCCCCCTACTCACCTTTCCTCCCCACTAATCACCTTTCCTCCCCCTACTCACCTTTCCTCCCCCTAATCACCTTTCCTCCCCCCCTACTCACCTTTCCTCCCCCTCACCTTTCTTCCTCCCTACTTACCTCCCCTCCCTACTCACCTTTCCTCCCTCACTCACCTTTCCTCCCCACTACTCACCTTTCCTCCCCACTACTCACCTTTCCTCCCCCTACTCACCTTTCCTCCCCCTACTCACCTTTCCTCCCCCTACTCACCTTTCCTCCCCCTACTCACCTTTCCTCCCCCTACTCACCTTTCCTCCCCCCTACTCACCTTTCCTCCCCCCTCACCTTTCCTCCCCTCACCTTTCTTCCTCCCTACTTACCTCCTCCCCCTCACTCACCTTTCCTCCCCTTTACTCACCTTTCCTCCCCACTACTCACCTTTCCTCCCCCTACTCACCTTTCCTCCCCCTACTCACCTTTCCTCCCCGCACTCACCTTTCCTCCCCCTTTCCTCCCCCTACTCACCTTTCCTCCCCACTACTCACCTTCCTCCTCCCCACCTTTCCTCCCCCTACTCACCTTCCTCCCCCTCACCTTTCCTCCCCCTCACCCCCTACTCACCTTTCCTCTACTCACCTTTCCTCCCCACACTACCTTTCCTCACCTTTCCTCCCCACTACTCACCTTTCCTCCGCACTAATCACCCTCCCCCCCCTACTCACCTTTCCTCCCCCTACTCACCTTTCCTCCCCCTACTCACCTTTCCTCCCCACTACTCACCTTCCCTCCCCCCCTACTCACCTTTCCTCAACCCCATTGAGGAATGTTTTTTTCTGCCTGGAGGTGGAAAGTGTATGATCATTGGTCACATGACCAAATGACCCTCCTGCATGCAGTGGATGCCGGCTGCAGAGACATCTCAGCTGAAGACTGTCAGGGGTGGATAAGGCAGGCCAAGAGTTTCTATCCAAGGTGCAGAGACATCTCAGCTGAAGACTGACAGGGGTGAATGAGACATGACAAGCATTTCTATCCAAGGTGCAAAGACATCTCAGCTGAAGACTCCCAGGGTTGGATAAGGCAGGCCAAGAGTTTCTATCCAAGGTGCAGAGACATATCAGCTTAAGACTGACAGAGGTGGATAAGGCAGGCCAAGTGTTTCTATCCAAGGTGCAGAGACATCTCAGCTGAAGACTGACAGGGGTGGATAAGGCAGGCCAAGAGTTTCTATCCAAGGTGCAGAGACATCTCAGCTGAAGACTGACAGGGGTGGATAAGGCAGGCCAAGAGTTTCTATCCAAGGTGCAGAGACATCTCAGCTGAAGACTGACAGGGGTGGATAAGGCAGGCCAAGTGTTTCTATCCAAGGTGCATAGCGAGATACGACATAAGATGTGATGTGGATGAGAACATGTGGCCAAATGCTGAAGATCATATAGATTAGAACAGGACTGAGCATTTTTCTGTTTTTTCCCTTTTATTTCTACACATTTGGAACCAAAGGTCATGTATGTTGGATGTGTTGTTGAACCAAAGGTCATGTATGTTGGATGTGTTGTTGAACCAAAGGTCATGTATGTTGGATGTGTTGTTGAACCAAAGGCCATGTATGTTGGATGTGTTGTTGAACCAAAGGTCATGTATGTTGGATGTGTTGTTGAACCAAAGGCCATGTATGTTAGAGGTGTTGTTGAACCAAAGGTCATGTATGTTAGAGGTGTTGTTGAACCAAAGGTCATGTATGTTGGATGTGTTGTTGAACCAAAGGCCATGTATGTTGGATGTGTTGTTGAACCAAAGGCCATGTATGTTGGATGTGTTGTTGAACCAAAGGCCATGTATGTTGGATGTGTTGTTGAACCAAAGGCCATGTATGTTGGATGTGTTGTTGAACCAAAGGTCATGTATGTTGGATGTGTTGTTGAACCAAAGGCCATGTATGTTGGATGTGTTGTTGAACCAAAGGCCATGTATGTTGGATGTGTTGTTGAACCAAAGGCCATGTATGTTGGATGTGTTGTTGAACCAAAGGCCATGTATGTTGGATGTGTTGTTGAACCAAAGGCCATGTATGTTGGATGTGTTGTTGAACCAAAGGCCATGTATGTTGGATGTGTTGTTGAACCAAAGGCCATGTATGTTGGATGTGTTGTTGAACCAAAGGCCATGTATGTTGGATGTGTTGTTGAACCAAAGGTCATGTATGTTGGATGTGTTGTTGAACCAAAGGCCATGTATGTTGGATGTGTTGTTGAACCAAAGGCCATGTATGTTGGATGTGTTGTTGAACCAAAGGTCAATGTTGGATGTGTTGTTGAACCAAAGGCCATGTATGTTGGATGTGTTGTTGAACCAAAGGCCATGTATGTTGGATGTGTTGTTGAACCAAAGGCCATGTATGTTGGATGTGTTGTTGAACCAAAGGTCATGTATGTTGGATGTGTTGTTGAACCAAAGGTCATGTATGTTGGATGTGTTGTTGAACCAAAGGTCATGTATGTTGGATGTGTTGTTGAACCAAAGGTCATGTATGTTGGATGTGTTGTTGAACCAAAGGCCATGTATGTTGGATGTGTTGTTGAACCAAAGTTGTCATGTATGTTGGATGTGTTGTTGAACCAAAGGCCATGTATGTTGGATGTGTTGTTGAACCAAAGGTCATGTATGTTGGATGTGTTGTTGAACAAAGGTCATGTATGTTGGATGTGTTGTTGGCCATGTATGTTGGATGTGTTGTTGAACCAAAGGCCATGTATGTTGGATGTGTTGTTGAACCAAAGGCCATGTATGTTGGATGTGTTGTTGAACCAAAGGCCATGTATGTTGGATGTGTTGTTGAACCAAAGGCCATGTATGTTGGATGTGTTGTTGAACCAAAGGCCATGTATGTTGGATGTGTTGTTGAACCAAAGGTCATGTATGTTGGATGTGTTGTTGAACCAAAGGTCATGTATGTTGGATGTGTTGTTGAACCAAAGGCCATGTATGTTGGATGTGTTGTTGAACCAAAGGTCATGTATGTTGGATGTGTTGTTGATCACTGGCAGCAATTTCATGTTGGGCAGACTGGGAGCACTGGCGGCGCTGGGCAGACTGGGAGCACTGGCGGCGCTGGGCAGACTGGGAGCACTGGCGGCGCTGGGCAGACTGGGAGCACTGGCGGCGCTGGGCAGACTGGGAGCACTGGCGGCGCTGGGCAGACTGGGAGCACTGGCGGCGCTGGGCAGACTGGGAGCACTGGCGGAGCTGGGCAGACTGGGAGCACTGGCGGCGCTGGGCAGACTGGGAGCACTGGCGGAGCTGGGCAGACTGGGAGCACTGGCGGCGCTGGGCAGACTGGGAGCACTGGCGGCGCTGGGCAGACGGGAGACTCCGGCAGCGCAGGAGAGGAGAAAGGCTCTGGCTGCGCTAAACAGGCGGGAGACTCCGGCAGCGCAGGAGAGGAGAAAAGCGCGGGCTGCGCTGAACAGGCGAGGCACACTGGAGGCCTGGTGCGTGGTGTTGGAACTGGTGGTACTGGATCGAGGACACGTACAGGAAGCCTGGTGCGGGGAGCTGCTACCGGAGGACTGGTGTGTGGAGGTGGCACAGGATGGGCTAGACCGTGAAGGCGTACTGGAGATCTTGAGAGCAGTGTAGGCACAGGACGTGCAAGGCTAGGGATGTGCACAGGAGGCCTGGTGCGTGAGGCTGGCACCAACTTCACCAGCCGACTAACACGCACCTCAGGTTGAGTATAGAGCACTAACTCAGGTGCTATCAAATCCCCGACACGATCCGTCGGACGAATATTATATCTATAGCACCAAGCTAGCAACTCCCTCATTACTCTCCACTCCACTTTCCCCATTAACTCCTTCACAGTCTCTGCTTCGCTCATCTCTAACACTGGCTCTGGTTCTGGTCTCCTCCTTGGCTCCTCACGATGAACAAGGAGAATTGGCTCAGGTCTATCTCCTGACTCAGCCATACTCTCCCTGAGCCCCCCCCCCCAATAATTTTTTTGGGGTGACTTTCGGTTTTCGCTCTGCGCCGCTGTGCTTTCCTTTTCAAATCCATTCGCCTATAGCCCTCTTCGCATTGCTGCAGGGAATACCAGGCGAGCTCCTGCACTCTCTTGGGTTGGCCGACCACCTGTCGATTTCTTCCCACGTTGTATACTCCATGCCTCTACCTTCCTTTTGTTGCTCCAGCTGTCTACGTCCTTGCCAGTTTACACGCTGCTCGGTCCATGAGAGTTGGGTGTTTCTGTAACGGCGTTCATCTGTTGAAAAAAGAGAGTCGGACCGAAATGCAGCGTGTAGGTTATTCATGACTTTAATGAAGGAATCGCGGTACATGAAATAACTGAATCTAAATACAAAAACAACAGAACGGAACATGAAACTAATACAGCCTATCTGGTGACTACAACACAGAGACAGGAACAAACACCCACAAAATACAAAGCGAACTCAGGCTGCCTAAATACGGTTCCCAATCAGAGACAACAATAAGCACCTGACTCTAATTGAGAATCGCCTCAGGCAGCCAAGCCTATACCACACCACTAATCAGCCGCGATCCCAAATAATACAAACCCCAATACGAAACACAACATATAAACCCATGTCACACCCTGGCCTACCCAAACATATAACAAAAACACAAAATACAATGACCAAGGCGTGACAGGTTTACAGTAAAAGGAAACTGATTTATAAAAGACGATGGATGCCAAATTGTCTATTGTCTGCAGGTAGAACTGAAACATGACAAGTAATGCAGTTTTCGTAATGCCATCAACTGTTAGTATTTTGAAAGTCGTTGTGCTCTGATTGACTATATGTTCCTCTTGGATAGAAAACATGTGCTCGTGTTTTGACAGAATGATTGGATATTGAGTCGGCTTTGCCGTGTTTTGACAGAGTTAGAGTATGTAGAGAAAGTTTTTTTTTGCATTTGGAAATGTAGAGTTGGTATTTACTGAACAAAAGGTGGTTTTGAGCAGAAAATGAACTTTGACTAATTGTGTGATGTGGGTGTGTTGATGTGTTAAGAGTTTAACAAACTGTAATAGCAGCCACACCATAGCCAAACCTTCACAAATGTTTCCAAACTTTATTATGGTAATATCAAAAGTAAGTCATGCCATTGTTTTTATGGAAAATATGAAAAGTCTCTTTGCAGCAAACACAACATTGCAGTTGGATCTTCATTTGGCCAAAGTAAATGTCTCAACAGAATGAAACAAAACACTTGCAAACTGGTGCAGACCTTCACAAAAGTTTTGAACAGACTATATTACAGCAATTTCGAACGAAGGCTAGTACCTACCATACCCAACAAATGACAGCAATAGGCTGTTATTATTTATTTTACAACACGCTTACTTATAACCTACTTACAGTATATCGAGTTGCACAGTAGCCTGCATTTGGCCATGCCAACTTTCTACTCATCCTAGACCACTACAATATTAAAATATTGTCCACACAGAGGACATTCCCCTCGTAGGTTTTCCACTATAGGCCTACTCTTTCTCCTCTAACTTGAATTTTACTTCAATGAAAAAGGCCTCCATCTTTATAATCAACAGTAGCCTGGGCCATGGCTCCTCTGTCACTCGCCTCACCAGCAGGCGCATGTGGCTTTACCATATCTTTACCATGTCTTTACTATGTCTTTACTATGTCTTTACTATGCCTTTACCATGCCTTTACTATGCCTTTACCATGCCTTTACTATGTCTTTACCATGCCTTTACTATGTCTTTACCATGCCTTTACTATGTCTTTACCATGCCTTTACTATGTCTTTACCATGCCTTTACTATGTCTTTACCATGCCTTTACTATGTCTTTACCATGCCTTTACTATGTCTTTACCTTTATATCTTTACCTATGTCTTTACTATGTCTTTACTATGTCTTTACCATGCCTTTACTATGTCTTTACCATGCCTTTACTATGTCTTTACCATGCCTTTACTATGTCTTTACTATGTCTTTACCATGCCTTTACTATGTCTTTACCATGCCTTTACTATGTCTTTACTTTACTATGTCTTTACCATGCCTTTACTATGTCTTTACCATGTCTTTACTATGTCTTTACCATGCCTTTACTATGTCTTTACCATGTCTTTACTATGTCTTTACTATGTCTTTACCATGCCTTTACTATGTCTTTACCATGCCTTTACTATGTTCTTTACCATGTCTTTACTATGTCTTTACCTATGTCTTTTATGTCTTTACTATGTCTTTACCATGTCTTTACCATGTCTTTACTATGTCTTTACCATGTCTTTACCATGTCTTTACCATGTCTTTACTATGTCTTTACCATGTCTTTACTATGTCTTTACCATGCCTTTACTATGTCTTTACCATGCCTTTACTATGTCTTTACCATGCCTTTACTATGTCTTTACCATGCCTTTACTATGTCTTTACCATGCCTTTACTATGTCTTTCTATGTCTTTATGCCTTTACTATGTCTTTACCATGCCTTTACTATGTCTTTACTATGTCTTTACCATGTCTTTACTATGTCTTTACCATGCCTTTACTATGTCTTTACCATGTCTTTACATGTCTTTACTATGTCTTTTTACTTTACCATGTCTTTACCATGTCTTTACTATGTCTTTACCATGTCTTTACTATGTCTTTACCATGTCTTTACTATGTCTTTACCATGTCTTTACCATGTCTTTACTATGTCTTTACTATGTCTTTACCATGTCTTTACTATGTCTTTACCATGTCTTTACCATGTCTTTACCATGTCTTTACCATGTCATGTCTTTACCATGTCTTTACTATGTCTTTACCATGTCTTTACCATGTCTTTATCATGTATTTACTATGTCTTTACCATGTCTTTACCATGTCTTTACCATGTCTTTACTATGTCTTTACTATGCCTTTACCATGTCTTTACCATGTCTTTACTATGTCTTTACCATGTCTTTACTATGTCTTTACCATGCCTTTACAATGTCTTTACCATATCTTTACCATGTCTTTACCATGTCTTTACCATGTCTTTACCATGTCTTTACCATGCCTTTACTATGTCTTTACTATATCTTTACCATGCCTTTACCATGTACCAAGTGAGCCCTGGCTATGGGCACTAGCACATGCAGCTCCACCCATATCCCACTGTTGCCACAGAGCAAAGAAAGGTCTCTTTCTATCTCTCTCTCTCTCTCTCTCTCTCTCTCTCTCTCTCTCTCTCTCTCTCTCTCTCTCTCTCTCTCTCTCTCTCTCTCTCTCTCTCTCTCTCTCTCTCTCTCTCTCTCTCTCAATATTTCCAACACACACATATATCCTCTAGCTGGGCAGTCAGATTTATTTTCAAAACAATTCTCAAGTATCCATAATGAGGCAATCTGGCGGTCCCTGCATATCCATTACAGTTAGCATCGTGATTAGCTTGGACTCCTTTAGTCAGCATATCCCTCCATGAAAGGGCTGAACCCACACACACACACACACACACACACACACACACACACACACACACACACACACACACACACACACACACACACACACACACACACACACACACACACACACACACACACACACACACACACACACACACACACACACACACACACACACACACACACACCCATTGTCTTCAACCCTAGCCCAAATCTTATCTCCTAAATTCCGCTCCTCTCTCCTGGAGATGTGTTATCTGTCCCCTGGTGTCCCAGTGTCCCAGTGTCAGTGTCAGGTAGGGAGAGACGTGGCCTGGGTCGCCCAGCAGTGAATAATGAGACATGCGACTTAGGTTCCTCAGCCCCTCAGAAGCAGCTTTGTCAGGACGATGTGTCTCTCTGTGGGCAGCCTGGCAGGGGAGGCCTGTAATGTCAAGTGCCAGTGCAGGTGTCGTCACCGAGGGTCCAAGGGGTCGCGCTGCCTCTCTGCATCACACTGCAGCGCGGGCGAGCCTGTCACATTGTGCTTCACTGCTCTCCTACACCCTGTGTTACAGTTGGAGCTCTCGGGTCGGGGTGTGGTAGTCAGTCTGTGTTCTGTTGGCAGCCCCTCTATCCCCTGCTGTTCCCCCCTTCTCCCCATCACCGTGCCCTCTGTCCACTGGTAGACAGTGCTACAGGATTTGGGCCCACTGATCTGGAGACAGGCCTTTTAATTGGCTATGTTCTCATTAGCAGCAGTATGGGAGTGATCCAGGCATCTGTCTCCCCTGCCCCTGCTTAGCCCCCAGCCAGGCCCTCCTCACCTCAGGGGGCTCCGTCCGGCCGGGCCCTCTCTTTCTGCTCAACAGCCTCATTATGTCCTCGGGTTAGTCCATGCTACTAGCACACTCTGAAGCCCACAGATACTTATCTCTACGCCTGGATCTGTAGCAGATTCATTAAAGGTGAGCCATGTGGAGTGGGAGTAGCTTCCCTCTCCCTCTCTCTCTCTCTCTCTCTCTCTCCCTCTCTCTCTCTCTCTCTCTCTCTCTCTCTCTCTCTCTCTCTCTCTCTCTCTCTCTCTCTCTCTCTCTCTCTCTCTCTCTCTCTCTCTCTCTCTCTCTACTTCTCTCTCTTTCTCAATTCAATTCAATTTAAGGGCTTTATTGGCATGGGAAACACATGTTAACATTGCCAAAGCAAGTGAAGTAGATCATACAGTTTTTCTCAATTGCTAAAACACCATTTCTGAAACCTTGCTCCATTTCCTGAAAACATTCAACACAAAACCTCATCTTCAAGCACTATTTACATAACCTCTGACTCCACTCGCAAAATGAAACATTCGCCTCAAAACAGTTTTACCTTGTCGTGGAAATTTCCTCTATTTACCAAATCATGGGAGCAAACCACACACAAGTCAGAGTTAGTTATCAAAGTCCATCTTTAATTATATGAGCTCTATCACAATCCTGTGACTCTTAGGTAATTCAGTGTCTCTCAGTGAATTCTCCGAGAGCCCCATCCACATTGCAATAGCATTTTGACTTTCAACAGTTCAGTATCTCTAATGAAAAGTTGAGAGTCCCAACACAATGGCAAAATGGGATCCTTTATAGCAAAGATACACAGGATAAAACAGCATCGGCATAATTCATTGTTCAGCTTTGTCTCCTCTCTCAAACTCAGAACCATAAACCAATCCTCCATATCAACAGGCATATATCAAATCCATCCTATCTTGACAAGATCACAGAGACACACTGACTGGCACACAGACATTGTGGCGCCAAGAGATACACGCTTGATGATCCCTTGACCTCTCCCCTCTCTGCAACTTCGTCTCGACATAGAACAGATAACTGCAACCTCGCCACAGTATTATACAAAAATACCATTCTGATGAGAAGTAACATATAAACATATGATGAATATAAAACATCTTACCTATGTTACCGTGGTCCTTCTGTAGCTCAGTTGGTAGAGCATGGCGCTTGTAACGCCAGTGTAGTGGGTTCGATCCCCGGGGCCACCCATACGTAGAATGTATGCACACATGACTGTAAGTCGCTTTTGATAAAAGCGTCTGCTAAATGGCATATATTATTATTATATATTATTACCAACAAATTCTGATTATTCCCTAACAACCTGTGTTCAAAAAATCAAACACTGCTCTCAAATCATAAACAAAGTGATCAAACTGATATACACTCTCAAGCAGTCAGTAAACAATACACCGAAAAATGGAAAACACATTGTTCAAAACATACAATTCTCAGGGAGAAGAACATTTTTAATCTAAAAAAAAATATTCATATTTTTCCGTCATTGTCTTTTGATGAACGAAAACATGTTCGATCATAGTAGCTCAAAATTGATCAGAAATTACTGCTCTGCTTTGCTTTTTGCAATGTTGTTTTTTGTTCTTCCTCCTCCTTGTACCCCTATTTTTACAGTACTGTACCCTGCATCTCACAAACTTGTCCTTTGTCTCAGTGGTACTGTCATTCTTGTTATTTGTTGATATGAACCTGCAACCAGTCAAAATCTATTGATCAGTCAGTACTGTTAATAAATGGAAAGCACAATGTTCAGGGCCATACAATTTGTACATTGTACAGTATACAGCCTACAATGCACTGTACTACAGTATCCATTCTCAGACTTTCTCCTTCCCACCTTCAACAACCTGTTTGCTCTCTGAACTGGCTTATATTGGTTGTGTCGCATCATTTGAAACAGGTTAAATCAATTTTGAGTGGTTGAGCTCAATCAATGACATATGTTCTCTATTTGTATTTGATTGTTGCCACTTGTGTTTACCAGTATGGATGACATGTGCATTAGTGTGCAGAACGTGTTTTGAGAATGAGAATGTGTTTAGAGTTTTGCTGAAAAGTTGAAGTGAGATCTGCAAATTGTGTTTTACCATGTGAAATGGTTTAAGGTTTTGACAACAGACTGCAAAATTAGCTAAATGAGTCCAGGCAACTGAGAACTTTGTTCAGCCAATGGATTTGAGTGTTTTAGCAATTGAGAAAAACTGTAAACAAAAGTGAAATAAACAATAAAAATCAACAGTAAACATTACACTCACAGAAGTTCCAAAATAATAAAGATGATTTCAAATGTCAGATTATGTCTATATGCAGTGTTTTAATGAGTGCAACAGGGAAAATAAATACACATAAATATGGCTTGTATTTACTCTCTCTCTCAATTCAAGGGGTTTTATTGGCATGGGAAACTTATGTTTACATTGCCAAAGCAAGTGAAATGGATAAACAAAAGTAAATCCTACCCTCACACAAGTTCCAAAAGAATAAAGACATTTCAAATGTCATGTTATGTCTATATACACACTGCCGTGATGGCACACTGTGTTATTTCACCCAAAAGATATGGGAGTTTATCAAAATTGGATTTGTTTTCTTTGTGGATCTGTGTAATCTGAGGGAAATATGTGTCTCTAATATGGTCATACATTTGGCAGGAGGTTAGGAAGTGCAGCTCAGTTTCCACCTCATTTTGTGGGCAGTGTGCACATGGCCTGTCTTCTCTTGAGAGCCATGTCTGCCGACGGCGACCTTCTGGATAGCAATGCTATGCTCACTGAATCTGTACATAGTCAAAAATGTCCTTAGTTTTGGGTCAGTCACAATGGTCAGGTATTCTGCCACTGTGCACTCTCTGTTTAGGGCCACATAGCGTTGTAGTTTGCTCTGTGTTTTTTGTAAATTCGTTCCAATGTGTCAAGTAATTATCTTTTTGTTTTCTCATGATTTGGTTGGGTCTAAACGTGGTTCTCTCCACTTACTACAAGGGCTCAATAGCTATCCTTCAGAGAGCAAGACTCTCTCTCTCCACTTACTACGAGGGCTCAATAGCTATCAATAGCTATCTCCACTTTCTCCACTTACTACAAGGGCTCAATAGCTATCCACAGGGAGAGAACGGGAGACAGACCCACAGGGGGACGAGAGAACAGGAGACAGACCCACAGGGAGAGAACAGGAGACAGACCCACAGGGAGTGAACAGGAGACAGCCCCACAGGGAGAGAACAGGAGACAGACCCACAGGGAGAGAACAGGAGACATCCCCACAGGGAGAGAACGGGAGACAGACCCACAGGGAGAGAACAGGAGACAGACCCACAGGGAGAGAACAGGAGACAGCCCCACAGGGAGAGAACGGGAGACAGACCCACAGGGAGAGAACGGGAGACAGACCCACAGGGAGAGAACGGGAGACAGCCCCACAGGGAGAGAACGGGAGACAGCCCCACAGGGAGAGAACGGGAGACAGCCCCACAGGGAGAGAACGGGAGACAGCCCCACAGGGAGAGAACAGGAGACAGACCCACAGGGAGAAGCCTACAGAGGGAGGAGAGAGATGAGGGCAGAGGAAGAGGGGGGCAAATTAGGGGCACAGTAGTTATCCTGAAAGAGTTTGAGAAAGAAATAGAGGGAGCTTAGTTTGAATGAGGGCCAATATATTTATCCTCTACATTCATGGGCAATTATGGGCAATAATAGGCAATTATATATTTGCAGAATATGATAATGAGGTGTCAGGAGGGAGGACTGACCGCTGTTGAAACATCTTAGACATTACAAATCCTACCTGCTCACACACCCATACGTAGAATGTATGCACACATGACTGTATGTCGCTTTGGATAAAAGCGTCTGCTAAATGGCATATATTATTATTATTATTACATACACTTCCAAAGGCATACACCCTCACAAGTACACAGATACACACCAGCACACACCAGCGCACATACGCTCACACAGGAATTTTCAATGGATATTATTGGCATGCAAAAGCCACACCCACCCATTCAAATTGCTTTAAATCCCAACTTCAGATCAGGATTGCAGAAGTGGCTTGTTTACTGTTGGGAATTTCAGTCAGCAGTCTCACTATCAGCTTGCTGAATCATGCTTCCTAAAGCCTGAGTAAACCAGTAGAGAGCCTAATGCAAGTACTGTAAGCTGGCTCTGTGCACACATCAGAATCATTAAAAGGTCATAGAGGACACAGTATGCCATTCATTTCTCATCTGTATGTATTAGTTGTTCATTCGCTTGGTGGGTAGAGAGTTGTTGTGGAAGGCGGGCACACAGTACTCTTGCTACGTTAGCACCTTGTATATGAACAAACACACACACACACACACACACACACACACACACACACACACACACACACACACACACACACACACACACACACACACACACACACACACACACACACACACACACACACACACACACACACACACACACACACACACACACACACACACGCACACACGCACACACAAACACCACTTGCACAGAGAGTGGGATAACAAAGTGGCAGAGAGAAGGGACAAGTGTGTAACACACTCGCATCTCTCTTTACGCTGAGAGACAGGTGTGTGAGTGTGAGTGTGTTAGTGAGACAGGGAAGACAGGTGTGTGTGTGTGTTTGATAGTGAGAGAAGTAAGACAGGTGTGTGTGTAAGACAGGTGTGTGTGTTAGTGAGAGAGGTAAGACAGGTGTGTGTTTGATAGTGAGAGAAGTAAGACAGTGTGTGTGTTAGTGAGAGAGGTAAGACAGGTGTGTGTGTTAGTGAGAGATGTAAGGTAAGTTAGACAGGTGTGTGTGTTAGTGAGAGAGGTAAGACAGGTGTGTGTGTTAGTGAGGTAAGAGGTGTGTGTGTTAGTAAGACATGTGTGTGTTAGTGAGAAAGGTTAGACAGGTGTGTGTGTTAGTGAGAGAGGTAAGGCAGGTGTGTGTGTTAGTGAGAGAGGTAAGACGTGTGTGTGTTAGTGAGAGAGGTTAGACAGGTGTGTGTGTTAGTGAGAGAGGTAAGGCAGGTGTGTGTGTTAGTGAGAGAGGTAAGACAGGTGTGTGTGTGTGTTTGATAGTGAGAGAGGTTAGACAGGTGTGTATGTTAGTGAGAGAGGTAAGGCAGGTGTGTGTGTTAGTGAGAGAGGTAAGACATGTGTGTGTTAGTGAGAAAGGTTAGACAGGTGTGTGTGTTAGTGAGAGAGGTAAGGCAGGTGTGTGTGTTAGTGAGAGAGGTAAGACAGGTGTGTGTGTTAGTGAGAGAGGTAAGACATGTGTGTGTTAGTGAGAAAGGTTAGACAGGTGTGTGTGTTAGTGAGAGAGGTAAGGCAGGTGTGTGTGTTAGTGAGAGAGGTAAGACGTGTGTGTGTTAGTGAGAGAGGTTAGACAGGTGTGTGTGTTAGTGAGAGAGGTAAGGCAGGTGTGTGTGTTAGTGAGAGAGGTAAGACAGGTGTGTGTGTGTGTTTGATAGTGAGAGAAGTAAGACAGGTGTGTGTGTTAGTCAGAGAGGTAAGACAGGTGTGTGGGTTAGTAAGAGAGGTAAGACAGGTGTGTGTGTTAGTCAGAGAGGTAAGACAGGTGTGTGTGTTAGTGAGAGAGGTAAGACAGGTGTGTGTGTTAGTAAGAGAGGTAAGACAGGTGTGTGTGTTAGTGAGAGAGGTAAGACAGGTGTGTGTGTTAGTAAGAGAGGTAAGACAGGTGTGTGTGTTAGTAAGAGAGGTAAGACAGGTGTGTGTGTTAGTAAGAGAGGTAAGACAGGTGTGTGGGTTAGTAAGAGAGGTAATGACAGGTGTGTGTGTGTTAGTGAGAGAGGTAAGGCAGGTGTGTGTGTTAGTGAGAGAGGTAAGACAGGTCTGTGTGTTAGTGAGAGAGGTAAGACAGGTGTGTGTTTGATAGTGAGAGAAGTAAGACAGGTGTGTGTGTTAGTGAGAGAGGTAAGGCAGGTGTGTGTTAGTGAGAGAGGTAAGACAGGTGTGTGTGTTAGTGAGAGAGGTAAGACAGGTGTGTGTGTTAGTAAGAGAGGTAAGACAGGTGTGTGTGTTAGTGAGAGAGGTAAGACAGGTGTGTGGGTTAGTAAGAGAGGTAAGACAGGTGTGTGTGTTAGTGAGAGAGGTAAGACAGGTGTGTGTGTGTCTGCCTTATGGTGTCATGTTAGTAATTGATCCCCTCTGGGGACTACTGCTGCCAGGTTAACAGAGATATACACCTTGTGTCACCCTGTGAGAAATGGTGGTTTCCGCTCTGTCACCAGGCATGACACTACAGTGACCGACTGGTCCCTCCCTGGTCTGGTCTCATCAGTTCCTTCCTGCTCTTCATCAGAACCCCTCCTCAGGATTAACAACACTCATCCTGACACCTTCATTAAACAGCATCATAATCACACATGGACCAGTGGGCAGAGCAGAGCACTGTGGCTGGGCCTGAGAAGCAAACACACACACACACACACACACACACACACACACACACACACACACACACACACACACACACACACACACACACACACACACACACACACACACACACACACACACACACACACACACACACACACACACACACACACACACACACACACACACACACACACACACACACACACACACACACACAGAGATGAGGGAGAGAGAGGTGGGGATGGGGGGAGAGGTGAGGAGGAAGGTGAGGGAGAAAGGTGAGGATGAGGGAGGGGGAGAGTGAGGTGAGGATGAAGTACAAAGACAGAGAGAGGTGAGATGAGGATGAAGGAGGGAGAGAAGGAGAGAGACAGAGAGAGATGGAGAGAGGAGTGGCATAGGCAGATGGCGAGAGGGAGAGAGGAGAGGAGGATGAGGACAGGTTGGGCAGAGCTGGCGGGGAGCGGAAGTGTTACTGGGGCAAACAGGAGAGACGATGAGGTGGGACATGTCAGTGGAGTGTCAATAATATGTGGCCTGGCTGGCTGGCAGGACACACACACACACACACACACACACACACACACACACACACACACACACACACACACACACACACACACACACACACACACACACACACACACACACACACACACACACACACACACACACACACAATGTATACAGTAGACGGGTCCAAAGGTCCAGTGTCTTTTTATTAGTCAGCCAATCCATAAAGTGATATGGGAATATAGTAATACCATATATTCTCTCCCTGTGACTTATCCTGCTCTGCTAGCTTGACAGAGCTACTGAGATGTACATAATGTGAGAGATGAGCGGGAAGGAGAGAGACGGACAACAAGGGACACGCAAGCAGACAGAAAGGCACAGAGACAATGTTAGGAGCTGGCAGCCTTCCTCATACAGCTCACCCACTGGGGTTTGCGCTCTCTCTCTCTTTATCTCTCTCTCTCTCTCCCTCTGCCTCTCTCCTTTCTCCCTCATTTCCCACTGTTCACTTCCCACCCTCTCTTTCGATTCTCGTTCTCTCTCCCCCTCGCTGAGTCTCAGTCAGTGTCTGAGGTGTAGAAAGTGGGGTGGGAGAAGACAGAGAGGGTTGGAGGGATGACATGACCAGAAGAGAGGGAGAGAGGGCTCACAGGTGTGCAGATGGAGAACGTTGAGGAACCCTCAGGTGGGCAATACGTATCCTCTTCCCCTCCTCCCTCCGTTTGTCTTGTCCTTTCCTCTTGTCCTTCCTATTCCCTCCGTATTCAATTACGCTCTACACATTTGTTGTGTTTTCTCTCCATCTCTTCGCCGCTGTGTCTTTGTGTGCTGTTAAAGTGTGTGTGTTTGCAAGCAGGGCTCTGGTATTTAGTCCTGTAAAGCTGGAGTGTTTGGGGACTGTGTCTCTGTCTCAGCCTGCTGTCTGTCTGTCAATGCAGTCACGTAGCTCGGCCTGCTGACACTTTTCTAAGGCTGCTTTGGCTTTTCCAGTAAACTGCTGCTGGTTCGTTCATGGAAAGTTGCTTGAGAGGCGTTGTCATGGTTTCAGATGTGCCTTCTGTCTCTTTGGCCATTGTGTTTTGAGAGCGTGTTTATGTGTGTGTGTGTGTTTATGTGTGTGTATGCCTGTGTCTGTAAGAGCATGTATTACAGCATGTAAATGCATGTGTGTTAACATGAAGTCTGTGTTAGAGTACCTGACAAGCTACATTATGTGGATAGTGGACATACTGTACCTAGACCAGGTCTTTACTATGTCTTTACCGTGCCTAGACCATGTCTTTAACATGTATTTACCATGCCTCTACCATGTCTTTACCATTCCTTTAACATGCCTAGACCATGTCTTTACCATGCCTTTACCATGTCTGGACCATGCCTAGACCATGCCTTTACCATGCCTAGACCATGTCTTTACCATGTCTTTACCATAGACCATGTCTATACCATGCCATAACCATGTCTGGAACATGCCTAGACCATGCCTAAACCATGCCTTTACTATGTCTTTACCATGCCTAGAACATGCCTTTACCATGTCTTTACCATGTCTTTACTATGTCTGGACCATGTCTTTACCATAGAATATGTCTTTACCATGCCTTTACCATGTCTTTACCATGCCTTTACCGTGCCTTTACCATGCCTAGACCATGTCTTTACTATGTCTTTACCATGCCTTTACTATGCCTTTACCATGTCTTTACCATGTCTTTACCATGCCTTTACTATTTACCATGTCTTTACTATGTCTTTACCATGTCTTTACTATGTCTTTACCATGTCTTTACCATGTCTTTACCATGTCTTCACCATGTCTTTACCATGTCTTTACTATGTCTTTACCATGCCTTTACCATGTCTTCACCATGTCTTTACTATGTCTTTACTATGTCTTTACCATGTCTTTACCATGCCTTTACTATGTCTTTACCATGTCTTTACTATGTCTTTACCATGTCTTTACCATGCCTTTACTGTGTCTTTACCATGTCTTTACCATGTCTTGACCATGCCTTTACTATGTCTTTACCATGCCTTTACCATGTCTTTACCATGTCTTTACCATGCCTTTACTATGTCTTTACCATGTCTTTACTATGTCTGTGGCTTCCAGTTGAAGCTCGCATCCGCTACAAGACCATGGTGCTTGCCTACGGAGCTGTGAGGGGAACGGCACCTCAGTACCTCCAGGCTCTGATCAGGCCCTACACCCAAACAAGGGCACTGCGTTCATCCACCTCTGGCCTGCTCGCCTCCCTACCACTGAGGAAGTACAGTTCCCGCTCAGCCCAGTCAAATCTGTTCGCTGCTCTGGCCCCCCAATGGTGGAACAAACTCCCTCACGACGCCAGGACAGCGGAGTCAATCACCACCTTCCGGAGACACCTGAAACCCCACCTCTTTAAGGAATACCTAGGATAGGATAAAGTAATCCTTCTCACCCCCCTTAATAGATTTAGATGCACTATTGTAAAGTGGCTGTTCCACTGGATGTCATAAGGTGAATGCACCAATTTGTAAGTCGCTCTGGATAAGAGCGTCTGCTAAATGACTTAAATGTAAATGTAATGTCTTTACCATGTCTTTACTATGCCTTTACTATGTATTTACCATGTCTTTACTATGTCTTTACTATGTCTTTACCATGCCTTCACCATGCCTTTATCATGCCTAGACCATGTCTTTACCATGCATAGACCATGCCATAACCATGTCTGGACCATGCCTA